>NC_139219.1:101905303-102095303 GCF_055691185.1 Crinia signifera
AAGCCTGTGGTTTGGTCAACGTGCACACTAGGGCCACATATAGGATATTTATGAAAACAAAAGAATTGGGGGAATCAATTTTTAGTCACATTTCTCTAGTAAAATCTACTGTATTCGTTAGAAAAATGTATTAAAATTGAAACTCTGCAAAAAAAAAGAAATTTTGAAATTTCACCTACACTTTGTTTTAATTCCTGTGAAACACATAAAGGGTTAACAAACTTCCAAAATGCTGTTTTGAATACTGTGAGGGGTGCAGTTTTTGAAATAGCATCATTTATGGGGGTGTCTCACATACAAGTCCCTCAAAGTCACATCAGAACTGAACTGGTCCCTAAAAAAATCAGTGTTTGAAATTTTCTTGAAAATTTGAGAATTTGCTATTCATATTTGAAGCCTCCTAGTGTCCAAAAAAATGAAAAGGAGGTTGAAATAATGATTGCAACATAAAGTAGACATATGGTCTTTGTTAGTTATTAACTATTTTGAGTGGTATGTTTATTTGTCTCACAAGCAGAAAATGTGACATTTTGCAAATTGCAAAATTTTCCATTTTTTCACGACATTTTGGTATTTTTCACAAAAAACACAGACTGTATCGACCCAAATTTACCACTAACTTGAAGTACAATGTGTCACGAGAAAACAATTTCAAAATCACTGGGATAAGTAAAAGCAAAAAAAAGTTATCCCCACTTAAGTGAAACATGTCAGATTTGAAAAAAATGGCTCTGTCAGGAACGCAAAAACTGGCTGTGTCAGGAAGGGGTTAATAAACTGTATTGAGATTTATTTGGGTGCATTATTAAGCAAAGATCAGCATCCAAAATGACACCATAATTGAAGACAATCATTTAACACCCTGACGCAAGGTACGGCAAGGTTTTACAAGGCAGGCGGAAAACCAGTAGATAGCAGTATCTTGTTCCATAGGGTGCTTTTGAAACCAGGACAACTTCCAAACCAATGGGGGAAGTGTCTAAAATAAAAAACCATACTGTGTTTTCTGACTCCTTTTGTAATGAGGTCATCAGCTATTCCAATCTAAGAACATGGCGAATGTGGAGGAGCCTCTCCAAAATTATTAAAAGAAAAACAGAAGTTGTGAGGCCTGTATCCATTATTGCAACACACATTTCTTTGCTGCAACATATATGGGCAATAACAACTTTCTTACATCCATTGGCGGACCACAGACCAGCCGTCAATATCCAATTTTTTGGAAAAAGGGTGAATAATTACCAAGATTACATAAGGCCACATCTGTCCAGACAATGGCCTGCCATAGAATTTTCTCACATTAGCTGTTTTCCATCTCTAAAGAGTCGTCATTTGTTACCATTTAGGCATAGGCGAATGTAGAAATATGATAATGGGTTGTCCCAGATCCAAATAATGATGCAGGTTGGACCTTTGCGCGTGGCAAAAGGGGACATGGCCTCATGGAAAGGAGGAATGTCATCACAAAAAGGGGCGTCGTACTGCACATTAGACCAAACACCATAATATCCATTACACATTTAAGTAGACCAAGCAGATGTAACATGTGCAGAGGGATTTAGGTGAGTTATTTTGTTTCTGTGTAGGGAAAATACTGACTGCTTTATTTTTACACTGCAATATAGATCTCAATTTGAAGTAACACCCCACCCAAATCTAAATCTCTCTGCACATGTTACATCTGCCCCCCTGCAGTGCACATGGTTTTGTCCTTTTTGGGGAAAATGGTGGTTAATTAATTAAAGATTAGATAAGGCCACATCTTCCCAGACAATGGCCTGCCATAGAATTTTCTCATATTACCAATTTTCCATCTCTGCAGAGTTGTCATTTGTTACCATTTTGATTTAGGTACAGATTTTGCCCCACAGAAAATGTATGTGACATAAGAAATAAATATTCCCATAATCTCTCTTCTCATTACATTTTATAAAGACATACATTAGAAACATGAATTTGTACCTCTATATCTCTTTACAACTATATTTAAAAGAAAAATAGAAAATATGTAATTAGGCATATGTAACACGTGATTATAATCAGAAAGTGACATTTTCATTTTTACAGCAAAATGTAGGGCACTAAATCAATGTGTTTTGTTCCTTTAAATTTACATGTTTCCGATAGGAAAATAATTTATCTTATTAATAGAATAAAGCCCTCAAAAGGAACTTTAAAACAAAACTATTATGTTAAGCGCATTTTGGCACAGGCCAGGTTCAGGAACCCAAGGGTAGATTTATTAAGCTCGGTAAAGTGATAAAGTATCTGGTTTTTAGTATCACCGGCCAATCAGTTCCTACCTGTCATTTTTCAAACCAAGCCTGTAACTTCACAGATAGGAGCTGATTGGCCAGTGATAAAAACCAGACAGTTTATCACTTCACCGAGCTTAATAAATCTGCCCCCCAGTTACTTATTAGGTCATATTTAATGAGATGTTCAGGAACTAAGGGTTTTTTTCAGACTTGATTACATGGCTTCAAATTTGCAGGCCGGGCAATTATTGAAAGGCTGCGCATGCTTACAGATCATAGAGTGTTTGCGTTAGGCCATTTTGCAATAAAATCCTGTGACTTTTTTTAATCACTGGCTGTACGCAATTTGATAGGCAGGAAGCTAGCATTTGGGGTTGGTAACCGGACGTTTTCTGGGAGTGTCAGGGAAAACGCAGGCGTGTCCATGTGTTTTAGGGCAAGGCTATGGCCCTGATGGGTGCCAGACAGTTTCCAGACAGTCGTGATCCCGACAGTCATTACCCCTACTTCGGGATCCCGACAGTCAAAACCCCGACACTCTGGGTCCCGACGGCCACCAGCTATTCTCCCTCATGGGGGTCCACGACTCCCATAGAGGGAGAATAGAATAGGTGGCGAGCGCAGAGAGCCACCGTGCCTGCAGATTGGTGAGCGCAGCGAGCCCGCAAGGGGCTTTGTTGCGCTCGCCATGCTGTCTGAGTCCGGGGACCATATACCACACCCGGCCCCGATCCGACTGTTTTTATTGCAGCCACTGAGTAAAGGCCCCCATACACTATGCGATTTTGGTCCGATTTCATCCGATTTCGGCACTTGGTGCCGATAATCGGATGAAATCTGCCCAAAATCGTATGTGTGTGATATCTGATCCGATCCGATGCGCGGTCCCGTGCGCATCGGACCGGATCAGGGAGGTCGGACGGTCTGTACATACGATCACGTCCGACCTCCCTGTATGCATATGCCTGCCACCTGACAGGCATATGCATGCAGACACCGGGCGGGCAGCGGGTCCCTGAGCACCGGCTGACTGACCTGGCCGGGCGGTGGTGCGTGCGGGCAGAGGCCAGCGGTGGTGGGGGCGGGCGGCGGGTGCGGTGAGCGCTGCTGACCTGGCCGGGCAGTGTACTTACACATAGCAGCAGCGGGGACGGGCAGCGCAGTGGCGGCTATTATATTTTTAAAATACTTGTCAAATGACCGGCCGCTCTCTGATTGGCTGAGAGCTCTCCGGCCAATCAGAGAGCGGCCAGTCATTTGACAAGTATTTTCAAAATATAATAGCCGCCACTGCGCTGCCCGTCCCCGCTGCTGCTATGTAAGTAAGTACACTGCCTGGCCAGGTCAGCAGCGCTCACCGCACCCGCCGCCCGCCCCCACCACCGCTGGCCGCCCCCACCACCACCGCTGGCCGCCCCCACCACCGCAGCCGCCGCTGCCCGCCGCCGCTGCCCGCCCCCACTACTGCCGCTGCCCGCCCCCACTACTCCTCACCGCCCTGCAGCTCCCCGGGTTTTTTTTAACATGGGATAAATCGCATGCGATTTATCCCATGTAAAAAATGACACATCAAGTGCCAAATTGTATGTGAGCCTCCCGGGGAGCTGCCGGGCGGCTCGCAGGTAAATTGGGTCCGACTTGTCCCTAGGACAAGTCGGCCTAATGTATGGGGGCCTTAAGTCCTGGGCTACGCACACACTGCACACACTGGAAAAATCATTTGATGGTGAACAGCTTGTGAATGGATTTTCAGCTAATTGTCCATCCAATGAAGTAAATTGTAGGGTTTCACAGTGCGTATACATCTCAGGGCTCTACAATTAAGCAGAACAGCTATCGGGTCTGAATAACCCCCTAAATTCCTACTAGATCCTGCTGAAAAATAGCACTGTCTAAACCTAAAACAATATAAGAAAAGAACCAGAGAATTAGTGCTTTCTGCTATCTGTATTCCTCCTTTTTTTAATGGGGTTTCCTTAATATCCATTTGTTCTAGGAAACATATGAATTATACCGGTTCTGTATCTCGTTAAATTCAAGCATGCATTTCATCTTGTTTTAATCAACCACAGAAGCTGTGAAGATCATAGGTGTCCTGGATTAAAGGGACATTTTGGAAAGCCTATTTATGCACAGATCCCATGTAGTGGCATATACTGATTGAAGATAATGGATTATGCATCTAAATTAATCGCTTATGGCAGTGGTTCCCAAACTATGGGCCTTATTCTGGTTCACTCTCAGAGGCAAATTCCTTCTCAAATGGACAAAACCATGTGCACTGCAAGGGGGCAGATGTAAAATGTGCAGAGAATTAGACTGCTTTAATACTGACTGCTTTATTTCTACACTGCAATATAGATCTCACTTTGAAGAAAAACCCCACCCAAATCTAATTCTCTCTGCACATGTTACATCTGCCTTACCTGCAATGCACATGGTTTTGTCCATTTAAGAAGGAATTGCCTCTGAGAGTGAACCAGAATAAGGCCCAGTGGGTGTGGTATATGGTCCCGGCAGTCGGGATCCTAACAGTCATTAGCTAGACATTGGGATCCCGACTGGCTGGACTCAGACAGCGGTGCAAGTGCAGCAAAGACCCTTGTAAGCACATCGCTCGCTACGCTCGCCACCTATTCCATCCTCCCTATATGGGGGTCGTGGACCCCCACGAGGGAGAATAGCCGGTGGCTGTTGGGACCCCGAGTGTCGGGGTTTTCACTGTCGGGATCCCGACGTCGTGGTAATGACTGTCGGGATCCCGACTGTCGGGAAACTGTCCGGCACCCGGCTCAGTGGGGTGCCTCGAGATATTTGCAAGGTTGCCTCGGGTTGGGGGTCCATGAATAATAAACAAATTATTTATACTCAAAGTGAGAGGCAAACCAGTGTTGGTGGCTGCTAATCATAAAATGTATGGACAATTAGAACCACATCTATGTTCCCCACCACATAACTGAACCTGAGGATGACAATTAAGCACAATTTACATTATTTTATTATTTTATCTATCCATAAGAAACGTTTTGACTAAGAGTGCCTTGAACAAATGCTGATATTCTAGGGCGCCCTGGTCAAGAAAGTTTGGGAAACACTGGTTTACGGACAGGTGGTTCCCCAGGGCTAACCAACAAAGCTTAGCACTATAGTGTCGGACTGTCTAATGATGTCAGCTTTACCAGTGGTTCATCTGTACAAATGTCACTTTATCTCTCTACACCATACCTCACTCCAAACATTGATACATCTACCCCCAAATTCTGTAATTTAGGGGGTTATTAACAACTGATCGCAGTTTTGCAGTTACTGTTTTGCAGAGCCGTGCGATCAAGTTATATCCGCCCTGCCAGAATAAATTCCTGCCCTTTGCAAGCCTGCAAATAAAACTGCAAAAGTTTTGCAGCCCTAAGATTTGCTGCAAACCCATTCGCAATCACATCATCTAATTATTTTTTCAGCCAGGACGTACTCAGTGGCTGTGAGAGAAACAGGCTAATCAAGGCCCGTGCTGACGTCAAACAATTTCTCTTTAAATGCCTGGCACGTCTGTGTTTTCCCTGAAACTCCCAGAAAACAGCCGGTTGCCACCCACCAGTGGCGGATCCACAAAGGGGCAACTAGGGGCAGTCGCCCCTGGGCCCCCACACAGCAGGGGCCCCACACTCCAGGTGGGCAGGTGGCAGGCAGTGGGCTCCGGGCAGGATGTCCCTGGAGTCTGGGCGGCACAGGGCTGCCAGGGGGTCCCTGCGGCGCCTGGACAATCAGCGATCTGCTCTCTTCTCACACTGTCTCCGGGGGGACCTACCCCGCTCTCCCCACCTGATGACCCTGTGTCCCAGGCGCCATGAAGCGACCATGCCTGTGCAGACTCCAATGCACAGCAAAAAAAACTACTCCGGTGAGTGCTGCGGGAGGGGGGGTGGGTAGGTTGTCTTGTGCATGCGTACTACGGGCAGTCTAACACCTGGCCAACAAATTCCAGGCCATGCCATGCAGGTCTGCAAATACAACAGTTTTTCTAACCTGTGAACACCTGGCTTCTTCACAGGATTTATGTGTTTTGGTCATTTCCATCCTACAATGCAAACAAGAAACACACTTTGAATCTGCTAGGCAAATCCAAGCAACTGACAAGCAGATACCAAACAGTAAAATAGTTATCGTATTGGTTTGTGGAGACAGAAGAACAGCTGGGTCGATTTTTCCAATGCACAGCCCTGCGCTTATCTGTCATATAAACAAATCAGGATAGAAGATAAAGGTGACTGAACACGGAGAATGCCAATCAAGGTCAGGATGTTGTTCATTAAATGTTAATTTGGTACTTGTGTATTATCAGGGCGCCCATTACGTAGTTTACGTAGTGGTGTATTGAGAATACCAATACAGCACTATGCTGGCTACATAAACTATGTAAGTGCAGGGCCGGTACTAGTGATTACAACGCCCCAGGCGGGGGCGCCACACACCCGCCGCTCACCCGCCGGGGAGGGGGGTGTTATTCTTCCACCGCCACCGTCGGGTCACTCCAGGGGGGAGGGGGGGTGATGCATCCACCGCTGCCGTCGGCTCACTCCAGGGGGGTGATGCATCCACCGCCACCACCGGGTCACTCCAGGGTGGGGACGACTCTCCCGGGTGGCGATTGACAGCGGGGGCTCAGGAAGCGCTGCTCTGCTATGATGGTGCCAGGGGAGAAGCTTGTGCTGATAGTGAGACAGTGCAAGCTGTGTGTCCGATGGCACCATCATAGCAGAGCAGCGCTTCCTGAGCCCCCGCTGTCAATCACGAGAGTTCCTGCACAGAGCCGCCGGGGATTTCTGCTCAGCACCACCGCTCACCTGCTGTATGCTGTACGGTGGGGGTGGGGTAGGGGTGCGGGTGCTGCTGCAGCTCACCTCACCTAGCTCCAGGGTGGTAAGGGGGGTATACTGTGACCTGCTCCGTTCCAAGTGCCGCCCTCCAGTGGCCTAGGCAAATGCCTAAAGCTGCCTAGTGGTGGCGCTGGCCCTGTGTAAGTGGCTCTGGAGCCCTAAAAATACACAATGCTTAATATCCCCACTATCCACGTCATACCCCTAGTATCCACGGTGGCGTGGAGTTGATTTTATAAAGTGTGGTGAGCATAGCGAGCCACCGAGCCCGCAGCGAGCCCTGCGATGGGACGCGGATACACATCTGCTCGCCATGCTTCGGGCTCGGTGGCTCGCTGCGCACGCCACACTTTATAAAATCTAATCCATGCTGTAGTGGATACTGGGCATATTACGTGGATAGTGGGGGTATGACGTGGATAGTGGGGGTAAAATGGCTGGTCTATACTTTCCCTCTTCCAGCCCGGGCACCGCATCGATCCCCGCTGACTCCCCACGATCCACGGTGACTTTCTGGAAGTCGCATTCAGTCCCCCTGCTCCAGCACTTGCCACGGACGCTGTACACAATTAGCGTAGTGCCGCTGGGGAATAGGGAAACTATGTGATGCGCCGCCAGCGGCACTATGCTGAATTACGTACAGCGTCCGCTGCGAGTGCCGGAGCAGCGGGGCTGAATGCGACTGCTGGGGAGTCACCGTGGATCGTGGGGAGTCATCGGGGATCGACGTGGTACCCTGCCTCCTGTATTATCATGGTGCCAGCTACACTGACAACGTAGCTTAGCCTACATTGAAAATGTAGCGTAGCCGGGCGCCCTGATAATACACAAGTACCGTTAATTTGTTAAATTTTCTTTATTTCTATTATAAATTGTTCTTTTAAAAACAGAATTGTAAAGATAAAAACTGAAATCAATTCAAACTTAGCTGAGTAATTTCACTAATTTCTAATCAGTGACGGGAAGTATATAAGTACTCAGCTTCTTTATAGAATATGAACTCTTCAGCAATCAGTGGTAACAATAGCCCCCGCAGACCCCGCGGCGGCAGGGAGGCTGTCGGGACCTGCAGGTTTACTTGTCTTTGGTCCCGACGCAAAAATTCTATATTCTGTAAATGCATGTTTAAAACTCCTTTGCAACATACATAGTGACTCATCCAACCTTTCAGGTACCAGTGTCAATGTACCGTTGGACATTCTGAGCAATCAGAAGGTTGCTCTAATGTCCTATGATGCAGCCGATGTCTGATCAATGGTACAACTATTTGTACACTGCAGCAAATTTAGAGTTAGGGCCGGCGCTACCCACTCAGCAGCTCCTGCAAAGCAGGGAGGTGCCATGCTGAAAAGGCGCTGTCTCCCTCCCTGCTCTTCTAAAGCTGCCTCAGCCCTCACTGTCACTGCCTCCTGCACGCCGCCCACAACGCCTGTCTGACAGCGGGCGGCAGTATGGAGGGGCTGAGCAGCTCCCTGCACCGCACACGGACACTTGCGCTGAGGCATGTAGCGCTGTCTGTGAATGCCTGGATGACATGTCATGTCCGGATCCGCCCGCTACCCATTGCTCCCTGCGCCTGTCAGCTGTCAATCAAATGACGAACAGGCAGCAGCGCCGCCTCTTCTTCCTTCCCTCTTCTAAGTGTGCTGTGCCAGTGCCACTGCCAGTCCTCAACACTCCGCCCCCTCTATCTCCTCCCCTCTTCTTCCATCTCCTCCTTCTCTCCCCTCCTTTCCCCCTCAGTCACGAGAGGGGAGTAATGGCGTCCTCAGCGTCCTGCCTAGGCAGATAGAAGATGAGGGACTGCACAAGAGTTAAACAGCAAAAGAACAGTGAGTCTTTTGTTATATATGTTTATAACAATTTTTTTTATAATTGTAGATTTTTTTATATTAATTTGGACACTTTTTAAATAATGGGCTGTGTTATGTGCCTAAAGGTGGCCATACACGCTGCGGGCATCGGGCATCGCATCGCACAGTACAAAAAGTATGTGCTGCGCATACCTTTTGTATTGCTTTCGGATCGCATCGCACACACATTGCATGCATGCCGTGCAATGCGATCTAACCCATAATGTATGCGATTCTCGCAGCATGTATGGGTACCTTTAGTGCCTGCAACATTGTACGGACACAGCACTGAGATGGTGTATGCATACATGTACATGCACCCGAGATCCTCCATAGGATCGCATGTTGCATACGCTCCCACAATCGGGCTGCAGCTTGTTGCAATTGCAATGTGAAAGGGCGCAAAATGTATGGTTTGCAGGAGGGCGCCAGACACCCTAGCACCGGCCCTGTTTAGAGTAGCACCTGGTGAGCATCTCAGTAGGTAGTCCACTGGCTGAAACATTAGCATAAATTTGCAGTAGTGACTACATTACCGTCCACTTCTGAATCAGGCCGATATACACAGTGAAGTAGCTTTTATTGTTCTGCAATAAGATCTGAAGCACTTATAAGTTATAAATGTCATTCAAGGATGATTTGAAGGTAAAGTAATGACTTTTGTTTCCATTCGATACGGCAAAGTTCTGAGTTGCATTCATCTTTAACAGCATGCATACTGACTGCCCACAGCCTCTGGGGGAGGTATCCAGAGGGCATGGCATGGCATCATTGCGGCTTCACCCCTGCTTTACATTCTGAGATTACCGGCATTGTGAAGTAAGACATGGCTCCCAGACCTGGGAATAGGGTGGATGCGGCAAAGCATCGGGAGTCTTGAATGCTCCTTCGGAAAGTTTGGAGCAGCATCTTAGATTTGTGAGCCTTCTGGCCATTCTGGTAGAGTAAGCAAGTACAGGGGCGGATCCAGGAGAAAATGACAGGGGGGCCCATGATGGGAGAGAGGATGGGAGGGGGGGGGTGTTAGTGGTGCCAGTGTACATGCTAAGAGAGCGACGAGGGAGAGAAGAGTAGAGAGAGGACGGGAATGGGATTAAAAATAGGCCCTGGTGTTTAAAGTACACAGGCCCACCTTGGTGACAAAAGTGAAGTATTCACACTCCGGAAAAGAGGATATGGCCACTCAAAAGGGGACGTGTCTTTGAGTGTAGTGTACCACACCATATACAACTTCTACACATTATGCAACAAAATACTAAACCCCATTATACTTGCCCCTTACACATGATGCCAAATGGAATGAGCCAAAATTCACATAATGCCATATGGATAGAGCCAAAATTCACAATATGCTTCATAAACAGGGACATTGTGCGCCAAAGGCGCGCATTAAAAATTTACACCATAATGCCCATTATATGTTAAGCCACACACCATAATGTGCATTACGTATTATGCCAAACAATGTGACGAAGGACACAAGTCCGAAACGCGTTAAGTATGTGTGGACTGTCCACCTTGGATTGACTGCTCTGCGGCTCCACTCACTGTCTTGTGGAATCCTTGTGCCGGCGCCTGGACTCCTTCAACCTCCGTGTCATCTTGGGGTGAGAGACTGTGTGTGGAGGAAGCCCTGCAGTTTGCCTGGTGGATTGTTTTATTGTTGCTTTTATCGATTTCCCCTTGTGAGTGCATCCATTTAATAAATGTATCTGTTACTTGTTTGACATACTGCACCAATTGTGTCATTTTGTCTCTGCTCTGACACATCCAATGGAAACATTTGGGTGGTGTGTAGAGTCTGTGATTCCAGATTTGTGATCAATCTGTGGCTGATGAAATGCTAAGGAGTAGCCCAGCTGATATATGCCTTAAGGATTGATTGATTTTACCTTCAGCACACTTGTGAGTGTACCACTTTAATAAACATCACTCCATCTGTTAAAATATACTGCATTAAATTTGTTGTTTTTTCCTCCAAAAAACCCCATTTTTGGGAAAATTTGGAGAATATTTCTTTCAGATTTTGGGAGAAAGTGTTACCTCATCTGGGATTTATGAAACCACAGTGTCCCTTCGGACATCAAGTTATGTATTACATCCCATCTTAATTGTATGGTCTTTTATATATGTTACTATAGATAGCGCTAAAGGTGACCATGTGATTTTTCTCTCTATTGTATCCTCTGTTGGTGATTGACAAACACCTACCACATTGGTTCCTAGCTGCACAATCTATAGGATAAGCGACAGTATTCTTGAATATTTTTTTGAATGTATTATGCCAAACACCATAATGCCTATTAAAAATGATGGTACATAAGTGCTGCTTACCAACATACTCATTGCCAAGGTTTCCATGCTCATTGCCAGGGGTTCCATGCTTGTTGCCATGTGGGTTTACATGCTCATTGCCAAGGGGGAATACATGCTCGCGTAACTGGGGGACAGCTGCCGCCGGGCAGAAGTGACAACCATTGACAGCCGGGCAGAGAGCAGGGGGGCTGCTCAGCTGTATTTAGAGCACTGCAGTTCCAGGCTATTTGAAATAATACCCCTTTCACACCATAAAATGCAGGGACTTACCCAGGAATATGGTCCCAGGATCATGCAGGGACATTCCCGGGTTGGCCCCTTTTACACCAGCCTAGTCACTGCATTTTCTGGTGTGAGGGGGAGAGAAACCCCCCCCCCCCCCCCTTAACCAGCCATATCGTTTAACCAGCTATATCTTCAAAACCAACTGACCCATTTACAAAATCATATGAAGATGAAACTTCAGCGTCTCTCCGGTTAGTCCGTGAGCGGGTACCAGCCGGGTTCAGACTGCCTATAGGAATTGGT
This sequence comes from Crinia signifera, assembly GCF_055691185.1. Taxonomy (NCBI): domain Eukaryota; kingdom Metazoa; phylum Chordata; class Amphibia; order Anura; family Myobatrachidae; genus Crinia; species Crinia signifera. Next base: position 101,917,133 of record NC_139219.1, read on the forward strand.
ATTAGCGGCGGTATATACGGCCGCTAATACGAATCAATATGACTGAATACGACATCGGGGATTACAAAGCAGTCATATTTGACTGCTTTGTAAATTCCCCTCCGGAATACAAATTTGCATTAAGAATATGAATACGACCAATCATATTCGTATTCTTAGTAAATTTCCCCAAATGCATCAAACAATAATATATAACTTTTAAAGCCCACCCAATGTTTATTTCTGTTTATTAAACATTTAACTTTCTTTTATTAATCATAAAATAAACATCATTTAGCATGCACTTCTTATAATATGGGTTTCACATATTTAAACTTTAAACAGGTTTCTAAGACAACTCTGCACCATTAGTTGGGTTGCTAATTGCTTACTGAGCACAATTTCCCTGTGTAAGCAGACACACCTATAAATAACGATGCATAATATCATGGCTGATGCACACCAGCTAGCCAGGAAGGAATCGGAGTTTACAGGAATTCAGCATTGTATTCTGTTACATTGAACACTAAGAAAGTTTCCATATCTGGAAAGCTGTCAGGAAGTTTATAGCTTAAACAAGTTCTGTAGATAAAAGAATACTTTGGTTCAAAGTATATAAGACTTTTTTTGCAAAATCTAAGATCATTTCCCAGCCAATAACCTTTACTGTTAGAGTGGATGTATTATCTCAAACTCCTGGTCATTTTTTTTATATTGCTGGCAATGACAATAAATTGTTATCTTATCTATCTTATCTGTATAACTGTTAAGCCTCAAGCCCCATACACACTACCCAATTTTTTAAAATATATCGCTCAGAAAGGCCCTTCTGAGATTGTTAAAAAAAAATATATGTAGTGTGTATGATCAATATCATTACCGATGCACACTCCCGCGCATCCTTAAGACCAACCCCTTCCCTTTGTAGTCTGAACTTGCAGGTCAGTAGCCCACAACCTGCATGTTTGGCGAGATCCTGGTGACACCACTTAACCATATTGTTAAAATATTGTCCAGTGTATACGCACTATATGGTCCACCCACAGCCATTGCAGTATCATTAACGATATTGCGGTGCCGTGGGTCACCTAGTGTGTAGGGTGCTTTCCCTACTGTCACAACCTCCGTAGCAGCTTGGGATGGGTTATCCTAAGGGTACACAAAAATGTGCTGTTGTGATTGGGTTTGACATTATTACATATAAGGGCACATTTAACAACAATATGTTGGCTATCACTTGTTAATAATCTTATATGGTGTTCAAACCAATCAGTTCCTTTCATGTGTTTGAAAATGATCTTTAGGAGCTGAAGGATTGGAGCACCATTTAATATTAGTAACAAGTAGTAACAAGAATATCTCTGTGGCAAAGTGATAGGTGTTGTGACTGGAAGAATGCCTGAAGAGACAGCAATAAGTTTGTCTTGTGGCCATGTTATGGGATTGTTGTGGAGATGCATTCTCATACAAACACACACACACACACACACACACACACATCTGCTTCCAAAGGCCATGTTCAGATGGAGAAACTGCCCCTGCCATACAGCAGGTGCAATGCAAGTGTCACTGGTTTAACAAATCCACAACAAAACTGAACAACAATAATCTTTGTATTATTCTAATCATTTTGTAATCATAATTTATAGTCTTATGTAGCTTTCACATCACATAAAACATTTTGAAACGTTTTGAAAAACTGTAATTTTAAATGGTATTTTAAACGGGTCTAGTGTTCATATTGCAGCAGATTACCATTTAAAAATACCGTTTAAGTACCATTCACATCACCAGTCAAGCCGTTTACCTCTGAACACGATTCTACCCACAGCTTATTTCCTGGTTCAGGGAAGGGACACAAGACAAGGGACAGCCTATCACAGTGCTCTAACCTTTATTTTTTTACTAAATGCCATTTCAGTGCCATTCAGACAGCACAAAAAACGGCTCTGAATTGGCTTTAAAACGGGTAGGACTCTGCTTTTTAAACGTGTTGAAATACCAGTTAACTTTAAATGGTATTTCAACTATGACATTTTCACACTGCAGCCTTAAACGTTTTAAAAGGCAAAAAAACGGCAATATACCGTTTTAAAAGTGTGATGTGAACGCTACATTAATGTCCATACAAACTGGGTGTTTTTGCCCAGCGTATTTGGATAACGATTATGGGGGAAAATCGCTGTGCTGAAAAATGCTCAGTGCACTTAGCATTTTAGCGATTTTCCCCATGGGTGGGCAACTTTCCATAGCGGGGTGCTACGGAAAGCCGCCCACTCCCTCACTCATCTGCAGGGGAGCCGAGAGAGGGGGGGAGCAGGTACTAATTACCCGGGCCCAGGCTTGCTGAAGGGGCCCCGCAGGGGCCCTGGTTCGACCCCTCCCTTCCCCCTCCGTCCCTCCCGGGTATCAACAGTAGCACACACTTCTACAGCATGTGCTGTTCTGACAGCAGGCTCAGTATGAGTGTCTCACTGACAGCGTGAGAGGTCATGCTGAGCCTGCTGTCAGCACAGCACATGCTGTAGGTGTGTGCTGCGTCTGAGATTACAGTTTTTAGAGTTTTCTTTTACCCACCTCTAAACATTTTGGGGGTGTGGTCTAAGTGTGGGAGGTGCCCACACCACACACACTTAGGCCACACCCCCAACATTTTACCGGGGCCCGGCCTTCCTCTCGGCTGCCTTGCTCATCTGCTGGTAATAACAACAGATGAATGGCTGGGCCAGCGCTACTGCATAAGCATGCATCAGCGCTCATTGCTGCCCCGTACAAACGAGTAAACTGAGCTTTCAGCAGAAAGTCGCCCAGTGTGTATGGGCCTATAGTTTTACCATTATAATAATTTTTATGTGTGTAAATCGGGCTGTGATACTGCTCCAGTACATGAGTGGTTATTAAGACCTGATCACATGGCCTCGAATTCACATGGCGGATGATTACTAATAGACTGTGCATGTTTACGTCTATACAAAAATTGGAAACATAAAAATCAAGGCGCAATGTATACTTATTACTTTATGCAATTTTCTTCTAGTGCAGAATGATCTTTCATATCGCTGGTGATGTCCAGTCGTGATGTGGAATCATAAAAAATAGAATAATGGTAATTAGAAGAGGTGTACAAAACTTAATAAAATGTGACTTTCTTAAATTTGGGGTGGAATGTTCCAGTAGAGCATACCAAACTCACGTTGAGCAGTGTGATAATAAAGCTCATACAGGTTTCTTTGGTCCGGCCTTATCGTACTCCTCTCCAAACCGTAAAATACAGTGCCCAAATCTTCACCAGTGCTTGGAAAAAAGACAAGAATAATAATCATGTGTAGACCTGTTGTGTGACCCGTAGCATGTCGTGGTGAGGTGCTGACAAAAATTATATTTATATGGACAGCATACCTCACTTACCAGATAGACGGTAGTGTTATGTATATAAAGGTATCTTTAGAAATGGGCTTACCCCCGCTCACGGTGATAACTGTGATTTTTAAACACCTAATGGTTTCTTTTCCTTTGTGGGGTGCTGTTTCTCAAGGTTGCTTTCTCTCACATGTACTCAGATACTGTATATATGAATAAAAAAGACATGCAGACCAAATGTATAAAAATGTTGAATGTAGTATGAATGCACGATGCTAGGCAGTGTTGAATTCCTGGGAAGACTGAGATATATATTTGTCTGCGCTAAGGGATTGCAGCCTGGTGTCAAAAAGAGATTAAAGAGATGTCACCACACCCCTAAACAAATACAGTGGAACGAAAAAGTAAATCTCAATGTCACTGACAGTAGGCGCTTCGGAAACAAAAGGAAAATATCTTACTCCCCTGTAAACGTCCTTTACGGTCCCCTCTCCTTTCGTGTGTTTTCTCTCTCAGGACATATGAAAGATATAAGGGAACACAACGCACGTATCCTCGTGCAATACTGAATGGGGTATTCAGAGGGTGTACAATATGATTTTTTTTTTTTTTTATAAGAATACAAGTATATGAACCACCGGTGTGTGGTTTTAGAATGCGGAGGCAACCCTCCTACACAATCTACTCACAGGTAGAGGTATTTTTTTGGGTCAGGTATTTTCCTAGATGTAAAGTTCAGGAAAAAAATTTTTCCTGAACTTTACATCTAGGAAAATACCTGACCAAACATTTGGAGCTAAGTAACCCCATCATACTTTTATCCATGTCTATCTGTATATTTTATGAATAAAAATCATTTTAAAGGATCTACCTCAGCACCTACTTTTTACTCTAGAAAATTTATTGCGAGTAAAAGAGTGGAGTGGAGAAAAAAGACCCCCATGATATGCTGTTTTTCCAGTGATTCACTGTGAGTAGATTGTGTAGGAGGGTTGCCTCCGCATTCTAAAACCACACATATTGGTTCATATACTTGTATTCTTATTAAAAAAAAAAACTCATATTGTACATCCTCTGAATACCCCATTCAGTATTGCACGAGGATACGTGCGTTGTGTTCCCTTATATCTTTCATATGTCCTGAGAGAGAAAACACACGAAAGGAGAGGGGACCGTAAAGGACGTTTACAGGGGAGTAAGAAATTTTCCTTTTGTTTCCGAAGCGCCTACTGTCAGTGACATTGAGATTTACTTTTTCGTTCCAGTGTTGAATTCCTGCTACTTTTTCTATTTTGAAAGGCCGTTCGCAAGGTGATTGATAGGGAGTAGGCATCTAGGGATGGTAACTGGCCGTTTCATAGTGCAAAGAAAAAAGCTGGGAGTGTCTAGCAAAAGGCAGACGTTCCCAAGCGTTTTAGAGGAAGGTGTGTGATGTTTGCTCCAGCCCGGATTTGCCTTTTTACATCACACTGCCAAGTAAGTCTCTTGCTACTTTGTGCCTGCGATGACTTGTGCTCAGTGTAAAAATCATTTGATGGTGAGCCTGTTACAAAGTGATTTGGACATTATCGCTCAGCTGCGACGTCTTCCCACGACATACACATCCATTAGCACAGAATACAAATTAATTCACAGGGTAGGATTTCACTTTTGCATGGCAGTGTCTATCTGATTGCTGGCCACTGCGAATTTGCGGCCGTGCGATAAGGTCTGAATTACCCCATGGTCCTGGCCACGCTCTCTGCAGACCTTTTATCTTTTTTTTCTCCTCATACTATTTTCAACTTCCTTACACCAACTTCCAGTCTTTCTTATATTTTTTCTTGTCATTTTATTTTATTATACTACCTCTATCCTAGTCCTTTCTTAACACCCCACCTTCCAAATAGCTGCAAGTGCAACTATACACATTTCTCTCAATCCCTTTTAGCAGCTTGGCTTGTGCCTCCTAGCAACCAATACCACCCACCCACTCATCTTACTCATTTACAAGGCAAAGGACCCTTGGCTCCAGTGCAATACCACTCCAGACATCCACCTGTAGGACATCAAGGCACTACACACAGTGTGTCACTGTAATTAAAATCGAAGTGTTTATTTTATAAAGCCCATAGCTAATTAGTGAGTCTGCTATAAAACAGTATAGGAACAAATGCAATCAGAATTTGAATCACTATAAAACAGGATAGTGGAGGATTTCCGTCAGGTGTTTTCCTGCAACGATGCAGGAAAACACCTATTACCTACTGGTGGAAACTTTTTATGGAAACTCACAGAAACCATCAAGGAAACTGTATCTAGTAAACACTCAGACCAGATTGTTTGCTTGTTGTATGACAGACTATATCACAGGTTTCCGATTTCTGTACTTTTCCGTATTGTGGAGCAGACGTATCAAACTTCAAAAAGTGATACAATGGAGAGTGATAAACAGCCAGCCAATCAGCTCCTAACTACCATGTTACAGGCTGGGAATGAAGAATGACAGGTAGGAGCTGATTGGCTGGTTGTTTATCACCCTCCACGTTATGACATTTACAGCTTGATACATCTGGCCCTATATCCCATATGCTCCTAATCCAGTGTAACTCAGTGTACCCACCACTAGTATTGTCAAACCACTTTTGTCAGTGAGGTCACCTAGATCATTTGTGGTAGGATGGAAGTTTGGACATTATATGCAACTCCTACATGGGACCTTGGAGACATATTCAAAAAAATATTAAACATTAAGATATTTATTCTTGCGAGGAGACATCAGCACATTTAATGAACATTGTTACATAGAAACAGAAACATAGGGCAGTATTCAATGAGGCCATGTTTCATGGCGAATTTGTGCTATTTTCACTTTGGAAGGTGATTTTTTGTGTCAGAAAGTGAATCACCATGTTCAACATGCACTTTTCGCGACGGCGAACAGTGAATGAAGGACAATTCGCCATCTGATGGTCTCTGCATCTCGCTGTGGTTTTTCAATGGGTTTTTCAATGTGATTCGCCGTGAGTGTATTCAATGAGAAGATGGCGAATTGCTTTCTAAGTGATTTTCGCCGTGTGTCACCGTGTAGCAATCGTCATCTTTTCATGGTGATGTGGAATGTGAACTTTTAAAATAATGTGTTTTTTTTTTATTTGGTGTAAAAAAATCAGGAATTGTATTCTGTGAAGGGTCATGTTATTTTTATTCATGTGCTTATAGCACAGGAATATATATTTAATTCTAAAAGAAATATATATTTTTTACATATTCATATATTCACTGCTCCCGATCATTACATATGCACGATCGGGAGCAGTGCATACCCGGTCCCCTGCTGGCTCTCCCGGGGGGCAGCTTGTGCTGCCTGGCTCCCGGGGAGCCCACCTCCCCCCCACATACGTTCTGGGGCAGGCAGGGAGACTTCCATCTCCCTGCCTGCCGCCGTCCTCTGGCTCCCTGGGGTTAACATTCGCCGACAGGGGCAGCGAGCCCCTGCCTCATTGAATAGTGTGTCAGCGAGGGCTGGCAGCTAGGGCTCCAGTCCTCCGGAACACGGCGACTGTGCAGCGAATCCTAAACAGGATTCGCTGCACATCGCGATTTTGGTCATTGAATACTGCCCTCAGAATTTGACGGCAGATAAGAACCACTTGGCCCATCTAGTCTGCCCCTTTTTTAAACATGTTACCTCAAACCATATTTGATCCTTATTTTTTGTAAGGATATCAATATGCCTATCCCAAGCATGTTTAAATTGTACTACTGTATTTGCCTCTACCACCTCTGATGGGAGGCTATTCCACTTATCTACTACTCTTTCTGTGAAGTAATTCTTCCTCAAATTTCCCCTGAATCTTCCTACCTCTAGTTTTAGTGCATGCCCTCGTGTTCTGCTGCTCCTCTTCCTGTGAAGAATGTCTCCCACCTGTACCTTGTTAAAACCCTTGATAAATGTGAAAGTTTCTATCATGTCCCCCCTTTCCCTTCTCTGCTTTAAAGTATACATATTAAGATCTTTTAGTCTTTCCTGGTATGTTTTGTGATGTAGGCCATGCACCATTTTATGTGCCCTTCTTTGTACAGTCTCTAATGTATTTATATCCTTCTGGAGATATGGCCTCCACAACTGAACACAATACTCTAGATGAGGTCGTACCTATGATCTATACGGAATCGGGACATCTGTCAGAATGAACTTAGGTCTACAGTCATTGGGCAGTATTCAATGAGAAAAATTCGCTGTGATTTCTGGAGAGTTTGTGCTTTTCACGCGGTGGAGAGAGGTTTTTTTTCTCCAAAGGCGAGCCACCCTATTCAATGTGAAATATTCTCCGTCTTTCTAAGTGATTCTCGCCGTCTCTCTCCGTGTAGAAATTCGCCATCTTTTGATGGAGAGCAGGAATGTGAACTTTTAAACTAAAAGGGTGTTTTTTTTAATTTTGGTGTCAAAAAATCAGGTTTTTTTTTCTGTGAAGGACCATGTTATTTTTATTCATGTGCCTATAGCACATGAATATATATTTAATTTAAAAAAAAATATTTGTTTACATTTTTTTTTTTTTTTTTTACACAGTGCAGCCAGCAGGGGGCCGGAGCGCTCGAGCCGCTCATTAGATATTCATATATTCACTGCACCCAATGCACGTTCGGGTACAGTGAATACTGGGTCCCCCGCTGGCTATAGGGGGGGCAGCCTGTGCTGCCTGGGTCCAGGGGAGCCCTGCTCCCCTCCCCATATCCCCTGCTGCAGCCAAGAGAGACTTTAATCTCTCTTGGCTGCTACGTCCCCCGGCTCCCTGACAGCTCCCTGCCGCGGACGCTCGTCCGCTGCAGGGGTTAAGACTCGCCGCGAGTGGCGGCGAGTCTTTAACACGTTGAATAGGGGGAGCAGGAGTGGCAGCGAGCCCTCCGGAACACGGAGAGTGCACGGCGAGCAAAAAAAAATGCTCGCCGTGCACGGAGAATATTTTCATTGAATACTGCCCATTAGGTCGACCCCACTAGGTTGACTGGCAGGAAGGTCGACCTGACTTAAGGTTGACATGGGCCAAGGTCGACATGACTTAAGGTCGAATTTGCATAAAGGTCGACATGAGGAAGGTCGACGGTCATAAGGTCGACATGGGTTTTTCACTGTTTTTTGATCCGAATGTCGACACAGTCGACATGGACACAGTTGGCAATGAGAATCGGACCCTCGCATCGCTCGCTTAGCTCGCGATGCTTCGGGCACACTATTTTATTCTCCCACCACGCCCTAGTGGATGGTAGGGCATGAAATACCGCCTTTCGGCACATGTCGGCTCAAAAAACACTGAAAAACCCATGTCGACCTTATGACCAGTCGACCTTCCTTATGTCAACCTTTATGCAAATTCGACCTTAAGTCATGTCGACCTTGGCCCATGTCGACCTTAAGTCAGGTCGACCTTCCTGCCAGTCGACCTAGTGGGGTCGACCTAATGACTGTAGACCTAAGTTCATTCTAATAGATGACCGCTTCCGATCTATACAGTGGCATTATTACTTCTTTCTTTCTACTGCTGATACCTCTCCTTATGCAACCAATCATCTGACTTGCCTTTTTCATTGCTTTGTTACATTGCCTACCTGCCTTTAAGTCCCCTGAAATAGTGACACCTAGATCCCTCTCTTCCTCAGTAGTTTCCATTATAGTGCCATTTATACTATATTTAGTCTTTGGATTTTTGCAACCCAAGTGCATGATTTTGAATTTTTTGGCATTAAACTGTAGTTGCCATGCTCTTGACCATTCCTATAATCTACCTAGATCATCAATCATTTGTTTACCCCTCCTGGTGTGTCTACCCTGTTGCATACCTTTGTGTCATCTGCAAAAGGGCACATTTTGCCTTCAATTCCATTTGCAATATCACCAATAAAGATATTAAAAAGCACTGGTCCAAGTACAGATGCCTGGGGTACTCCACTTGTAACCTTTCCCTCCTTTGACTGTACTCCGTTTACTACAACTCTCTGTTTTCTGTCCTGCAACCATGCTCTTATCCATTCAACTATCTCAGAATCCAATCCCAAGCTTTCAAGTTTATTTAACAGTCTGCAATGTGGTACAGTGTCAAAAGCCTTACTAAAGAAGATTTGTTTGACATGATCTTCCCCCAGTAAACCCATGCTGTTTTGGATCCTGTAAATTGCTGGTTTTGAGATATTCTACAACTCTTTGTTTTAAGATTGTTTCCATCAATTTCCCTACTACTGATGTAAGGCTCACTGGCCAGTAGTTTCTTACTTCTTCCTTGCTTCCACTTTTGTGCAGTGGGACTTCATATGCTGTTTTCCAGTCCTCTGGGATTACTACAGTAGCTAGTGACTGGTTGAATAATTCTGTTATTGGTTTTACCAGCTCCCCTTTAAGCTCTTTTAGTATCCTTGGATGTATACCATCTGGCCCCATTGATTTATCCACTTTCAGTTTTGAGAGTTATGTGAGGACTTTCTCCTCTGTAAATGTACTTGTTTCTCCCTCTATACTTGCAACTTAATGGTGGCCCCTTCCCCTCTCTTTCAGCAGTGAATACTGAGCAGAAATAATTATTTATATTATCTGCTATTACATTGTCCCCCTCAAGAAAACTTCCACTCTCTGTGCCTTATTCTGGTAGGTGCGTACTTTCCCGAATTCTTTCGGATGGCGTTTTTTAGCCGTCTGCGCATGCGTGGGGAACGCTATGCGCATGTGCCACGCATGGTCTACGTACTTCTTCTCACTAATACCGTACAGAAATGTGCACCGCAATCACTCGTGAAATATGGGCGTATTATGGGCGTCATTCGGAAATACACAGGGGCGTAGTTTCAAAGTGGGCTAAACTGGGCGGAAACATGGACGGACACGGGGGAGTGCACTTATTTTGGTAGGCGTGCATTTGGACAGCACACCGAATGCACGCGAACAAAACGGCAAGAAATATGCGGTGTCCATAAGCAAGTTTTGCTTTGCGAACACCACTCGTTCATGCGCTAGGCAATCGGAACGCCTAATCACTGAAACCATTGTCAGCTGAACACAATACAATCCACTCCTTTACTCATTACTTGTTAATTACACGCTTGTCACTGCTTCAATTGGAACCATTGCAGCTTAAATGGAACATTACTAAGCACACACACATATGCTGCAGTTTTCACACACTTTTACACTGCAACTAATGAACACAACTTAATATTAATAATACAAATACACATGTCACTTCTACATGTATCAATTAAACCACACATTTGGGGGAAACAAAAAAACATTTATTAAATGAACTTATAAAATAAATTAGAAACCGTCACAAATTAAAAGGTACCATTGCAGGAATAAAAGTAAATAATATATAATAAATACATGTATTGTAGACATACATAGCCACAGCAGAATCATTAGGAACACATCAGGTGGCTTCACAACCAAAGTATAGCACCAACACTTCAAGTACAGCACACAGTAATGGTAGCCGAAACAGGGCAACAGGGGAACCAAACATGACATTCGAAACGAGGGCAAATGTGGGGACCCTCTGCACGGAATTGGACACAGGAAGCTGACACACACAGCTCAATGAAAGATTTGGGAAGACATAAGGGTGGAGATTAATGCGGACACAAGTTCATTTGCGGGCACGTTTGCCCCTGGCAGGCTCCTTGCCACGTGCAGCAGCTCTTCGGCCACGGCCACGGTCAGATGGTGGCCCAGGTGGAGCAGATGCTGGTGAGGGGGTGGATGGTGTTCCCCCTCTGGCAGCAGGGAGTGCTGATGGTGGGAATGCACCAGAAACGGATGACATTAGGACCCTATTGCTGGCAACTAGCTCCACCATAAGCTCATTATGGTGGAGGAGGAGGTCATTGTGCTGCAGGGCTTGATCAGCCAGCACCTGCAGGCTAGCAGCAATTGATTGCTGGGTGGCAGCCATAGCCTGCAGGCTCCCAGCGATACTCTGGTGGCTGCTGACCAAACCCTGCAAGATCTCCTCGGTCCTACGCACCCGCTCTGATGCCGACTCTCCCTGCTGCTGAATATGGGAAAGCACCTGCACCCACCTGGTCAATTCAGCCTCGGTCAGTGGCTGCTGCTGCTGCACGGGCCTGGTACTGGTGGCAGGTGGCACAGACTCCTCAACCTCCTCAAGAGATTCTTGACCAAGCGGTGGGGATGCTGGTGAAAGAGAACATTCCAATTACAACACATTCCATGCAAAATTAGAACCAGCTACTTATGGCATGGCAAATAATTACCTTCAAGCAAAGAAGCCATGACTTTCGCTGGGGACTCGCTGTCCATGGTGCTCACCCCCCGGACCTCCTCGACTGCAATGCAGCACTCTGCCATCTCTTCCAGGGGGTTGAGCTTCAGCTTTGATGGCATGGGGCCAGCCCCAGAGGTGTGGCTGTGTTCCCACCGCTGGGTCAATTTCTTCTTGAGGTTCGTTTTGAAGTCGTGCCACCTGCAATCAAAGTTTACATATTAATACATGTCACTCCTCATGTTTGCTGTAGCACCCATTGCAATCTGCAACAGATTACAACATGTGCCTCATGACACCAAACTTACATTATATTAAATTTGAAAACCAACCCTTAGAAGATACACTCACACTCACCCTACAATAACTGTCAATTAAATTACATGGCAAACATGTCTGTGCCTCCAAGCAACGTGGCCGCCCATTGACCAACTCCATCTAACATCTAATGTAAACATTACTGGTCTTGTACTGCTCAAATGTAACACACATGAACTTGCCTCTTCTTAACGTGCTCCGTCTCACGAACTTGTGGAGCCACCGCATTAATCTCTGCCGTTATGTCCTCCCAGATCTTCCATCTCCTTGTGTGTGTCAACCGGTCCTGTGGACACTCGATCCAATCCCGTGCACGGGGCACCAGGATGGCAAGCTCCTGCGCTTCGAATGCCATGTCTGTTGGTTGGTTCTTCTGTTGCCCTATTTCGGCCATGGCCACGGCCACTGCCAGGGCCACCTGTTGCTGTACTCGAAGTGCTGGGCAGGCTACTCTGTTGGGAAGCCACCTGCTGTGTTCCCAATGATTCTGCTGAGGCTGAAGATGGGCCAGCTGCCGATTGGCCTGATGTAGATGGCCCATCTGGCTGCTGTTCTCCCAATGGCTGGTCTGGGTTGATGGGGACATAGGTGGTGCTGGAGTCCATGTTGCCAAACAGGTCCTGCAACACCTGGTCTTCCTCGGAATCTGAGCCAGCCATGTTTGCAACAACATTGCATTTGTCTAACACACCTTTATATCCTATTTCTGTAATTGGCGTACATCAGCGACACCCTGCGTTCCGTACGGCCGCGTTCCGTACGGCAGCGTCGACCGTGCGGCGCATAGGCCACGCCCCTAGCTGCGGAAAAAACAATTAAAACCTGGCAAACTTAGTAAGTCTGATTTAGTAGGTAATTGCAGATTTGTACTCCAATGACCAAATAAAACTGAGGTAAGACATGAAATGTATATGTGAATGTACATCTGTACTGAGCACTTGTTTGGTATGTAGTACAAATGACACTACCCATTCCATATGTAAATCCAGTCCACCACTTAGGCAATAGTAATCAGTGCTTGCATCCAAATCACATGTGAAAGGTCTCCAAATTCAGCCTTGATGCTATCTACTTTTCATTCCACATCTCTAGTGTGGCCCAGTAGAAGGTAAGTGTACACATGGCATCATGGCCTAATATTGGGAAAAGGTCTGGCACTATTTGCTATGTTTCTGCTGTATAGCTTTCACTATAATAAAGCTGTTTAGTACCTTGTAGAGTTAGGTGTAACTGGCTAGTGATGCAGACTATTTCACCTGTTGCTTATACCCATGTTTGGTGAATGTAATAGATTATATATAATGGGTTCCCAACTTATTTTACACTGTCTGTTTAGGAGATAGTAAGTAATGGCATGGTCTGCTCAACTATGCAAAGGTACAGCAAGTGTGGGTTTGCGATGCAATGGGTTCGCCGTCTGTTGTGGCGCATACACGCTGTTACTGTCAAAATGAACAATAAAGTTAATACCAAATATCACTCTGATCAACCAATGACAGGACATGATTGCTTGAATTGTGCCATTGCTAAGATGGCGGCCTATGGGAGAGCAGCACCCTTCTCTCCTGCGGAGCTGAGGGCACTGGTCTCCGTTATGGAGACCAGGCTGGGGCGTGCCGGCCCTTTTATTACAAATGTGCAGAAGCGCCAAGCATATGCAGGGCCCGCAGGCGCATATTCGCGCGCACCCAGGTGCGCAGGACCATCGCACAGCTGGAGCGACGATGGTCTGATCTCAGGCGGCGCCAGCCTGATAAGCTCCAGCAAATACGGGCCAGCATTGCTAGATGTAAGTGTTTACCCATTACATGCCCAATTGTACAATATTGCTGACATGACCATTTTTAAACCAATTAGGTAACCTGCCTGATCCATTAGTTAAACATGGCATACACTATATGTGTGGTACTTCCTGTTTGACACCCTGTAATGGTGATAAAATATGTAATTGGGTAGGATTAATGTTTGTGACGCTTACAATGGCCCAAATGTCACAGCATAACTGCCATGTTACAGCCTGTGTTTTCTAAAAGCCACTAAGGAGCTGAATGGCTGTACATTTATCTGTACTTATAACCTTTGGATTTATAGCTTGATAAGGCTTAATACAGATGACCCCTAATTGGCACTTTTTTGTTTTTTCACAAACACAGCATGGGAACGAGCAAGACAGGCCCGAGAGGAGTCAGAGGCGGCCCAGGAGGAGGCGCAAGAAGCAATGGCCGAGGAGGTTGTGATTGAAGAAGGGGTGGCGGAGGAAGTGGAGGAAGTGGAGGAGGAGGTGTGGGCAGTGGAGGCGGAGGTGGTGCCAGATGAGGAGGAGGTGCCAGATGAGGAGGAGGTGCCAGATGAGGAGGCCCCAGAAGAAGAGGAGGCCTGTGAGGTGGTGCAGGCGCCCGAAATTCGTATGTATAGATAAAGAAGCAGTATTCCTTTTGTCATCTACTATTTGCTATGTAGCACTGGTGATTCAATTGTGTTTTTAAAAACTATAAATTCATATAACAAATAGGGTACCAACAGACACACTTATATAGGGTGGCCAAACCATCCCTTTCATCCTGGACACATATTAATGACACAGGTTGTGAGGATGGCTTTCAGGTCGATTTTAAGTGCCACTGAACCTGTGTAGTTAATCTGTATCCTGGAAGAAAGGGATGACTTGCTCATGTAAGGGTTACATGTCCCTGCTGCAAGCATACAATCTGTAGCCTCATATAGGTGAGTAGAGTTTACTGGTGATTGATCTTTCTAAACTAGATTAAGTATGACATAAATGGAGTATGGACAGGCGTGGCTTAGAATGGAGTAACAAGTGGTCAGTGCCCCTGGGCCCTTCTCTAGCTAAACCCCCCCTGCGGTCTGCATGTATGGTTGGCACCATAATTGTGTGTTGATTTGGTCTTAGTAATGATTTTGTGCATGGGAGTGGGTTAGTGCTGCAGCTTCACCTAACTGGCATTATGACAATGATTTATGGAGCAGACCATCAGCAGGCAAGCCATGCTTGATTGCACAAATGTACTGAGCATTCCTGAGCGTTGACTAAGTCCCATGCCACACTCCATCATATAACAGACACTGAGCGCTTTTTGATGAGTTGGGATTGGTGCAGCGCATGACATGCTTCTCAGAGCTTAGTCATGGGTGGGTTTGGATTCAGAAGGAGCACTAGGACTGTGAGGTGTTCTACAGAGTAAAGGGTAGAGGGGAAAAAACAGGCTTTCCATGTAGTATGTATGCATGTATGTATAGCTGTATGTGTCATATATATAGTTATATATGTGTCTATATACATATATATATATATATATATATATATATATATATATACACACACACACCTGTCACCTTGCATTTGTAAAATTTAGGTATGACTATGTTAAATGTATGCATGAATATCATTAGTAATTTGACCCTTTTTAATATGTCCACAGATGAGCCAGCCCAAGCAGAAGAGGGTCTACGTGGGGCCCTCTTAAGAATAAGGGAGCACATGCGCCAGGTCATGGCCGAGTTGGACCAGCTGCTCCATGTAGCATTATAGTTTTTTTCATTATTATTTTCATAAAAAATTTGTAAATTTAATAAATAGTTTCTTACAGTTCGAAGTTGTCTGTGTGTTTGGTTTACATGGAACAGTATATGTGTAACTTGTTTATACTCTTTTAAATTAGCAAAATGTACATACTGTAGATAGATGTATGTTATGTTCACATGATGTAAGGGTTAATGTGTGTAATGAATGTAGTAGTAATGTGTTTCAGTATGTAATAGGATTTAATTGATTCAAATAGAAAACAATCCCTTTTTAATGAGGTTGCCTAATTGCATAAGTGGATCATGTGATCGATTTCTGTGCTCAGATAAATAGTGTTGTATTTAGCGTAAATACTCCGCATCGGTGCGTACGGACAGGTTCCCGTACGTTCTGACGCGGTAAGATCGTGCTTACGCTGTAAGACCATGCAGAATCTGTGCGTGTCCACCGCACACGCAAGGTTTGTATGTCGTCCGTACACACGCCCTGTTCTTAAAGAGTGAGTCCGTCCGAATGCGGAGGCTCGGTGGGCGTTTCTACGGACGATGTCCGCATAGCGTTGCGTGCGGCCCGCTCCGTAAGAATTCGGGAATGTACGCACCGATCAGAATAAGGGCCTCTGTCTTTAGTCTTATTATTCCACTTTTTGTTTTTCTCCTTTCACTTATATACCTAAAAAAAGTTTTCCCCCCTTTACCCACTGACTTGGCCATTTTCTCTTCAGCCTGTGCTTTTGCACATCTGATTACCTTCTTAGCCTCATGTCTAACAAGATACACCTCCTTGTCCTCATTCTTCTGCATCTGCTTAAATTTCTTAAAGGCCAACTTTTTTGCTTTCACAATACTTGCTACTTCTTTTGCAAACCACAATGGCTTCATTTTTCTTGTGTTTTTCCTAACTCTTTTGACACAAAGTTCTGTTGCTTTTAGAATTGCACTTTTTAATTTTTCCCACCAGATTTTTTCCCACCATTGTTACCATCAGATTTTTTCTGCTGAATGAAGATAGCATTTTTCATGTAATGCTTTAAAATTTTGAATTTCCATCCCTCTCTTCTGCATCTTCATTTTGTTTATGTGATACATAAAGAGACATATACAGTTAGCAGCAGGGTTTACCTTTATGGCCAATTTATGGTGCTGGCCAATTCAATTAGCTGCAGGAACGCTGCTGGCTAATTTACAGGACTTTTCCTCAGGAGGTGTTTGGAAAACTTTCTGCATTTAATGCATGGGACTTAATGCAATGGATTCCGTAGTTAGGGCCTTATTCTGGTTCACTCTCAGAGGCAAATTCCTTCTGAAATGCACAAAACCGTGTGCACTGCAGGTGGGGCAGATATAGCATGTGCAGATAGAATTAGATTTGGGTGGGGTTTTCCTTCAAAGTGAGATCTACATATATTGCAGTGTAGAAATAAAGCAGTCAGTATTTTCCCTGCACAAAAACAAAATAACTCACCATAATCAAATTCTCTATGCACATGTTACATCTGAACCCCCCCCCCCCCCCCCCACAGTGCATATGGTTTTGTCCATTTGAGAAGGAATTTGCCTCTGAGAGTGAACCAGAGTAAGGCCCTTAATACTAAATACTATAACTGAATAGCACTGGGTGTCACACCAAATGTTTTCCCTGCTCTGTAAAACTTCTCTTAATTGAATATGCCTCTAAATGTTTAATGAATATTGAAGCACCTATAAATGCTCAAATACTCACTATCAGTGTGCATAGGATTTGCAGATTTTCTTTAATAACTGTAAACGACTTTAGGAATTTCCAGCAGGCAGGTTATTACTTGAAGCGCTTGAATGTTGTTTTTGCTTTACCTGCTGGCACTGTGCTAGAAACTTAGCAGAAGTTCCAGTTAATAAGAGTAAACACTATGGGGGAATTATAATCGGGTCCGAGTTTTGAAAAGTGGCATGATTCCTGCTTGTCACCAGTGAGCCTCAAGTTCCCATAGGTCAGTGGCTCCCAAACTGTGTGCCGTGGCACCCTGGGGTGCCTCCGAGTTGGTGGTACAGGACCAATTAAAAATTGTTATGATCAATGTTATAGACACAACTAGTGCTTGTGGCTACCAATCATAAAATATGTATGCAAACAGAAGCACAGCCCTCTCCACCTCTACATAACTAACCCTAAGGATGATATATAAACACTATTTATTTCATTTTAAATTTATTTTCTACTTTTTGTTTTGCTTATGGGTGCCGCAAAATAATTCGGATACTCTAGGGCATGGGTCTTCAAACTGAGGCCCTCCAGATGTTGTGAAACTACAAATCCCAGCATGCCTTGCCACAGTTTTGCTATAAGGGAGTATTAAAACTGTGGCAAGGCGTGCTGGGATTTGTAGTTTCACAACATCTGGAGGGCCACAGTTTGAAGACCCATGCTCTACGGTGTCATGATTCAAAAAAAGTTTGGGAACCACTGCCATAGGTAATAAAATATGGGTACAGACAAACTTGCCAAAATCTTACCACAATCGTTCTTGCCATGCCACAACACTGCTTCCTGGTCTTTCTCATTTTGAATGGTTTACATTACAGATGTGCAGGTTTGGATTTACTCGGATTTATCCTTATCCCGTTATTGGCTATCAACTGTCACGTGTTTTGGATAGCCAATAAGAGGATCCGGATAAATCAGAGTAAATCTGAACCTGAACATCTCTAGTTTACATACATCCCCCCATGGTATGCAATCTTCACATGCGTAGGTTTCTTATTGTGCTTTGGCAGATCTCAAAATGAGAGAACATTCACAATGCCCACTAATCTGCTTGGGGCAGAGAAGGGGAAGCTATGGCCAGAGTTATAGAAAATGGTGCCACGCTGCCCACTGTTTTATAGGTAGGCTGAAGCCAGTGGCTGCATCCTTGTAGGCAGCTTCACTGGTCCTAGAAGTATAAATTCCTCAGTCATTCTAAGTAATCTGAGGGCTGACCAATGTTCATAAAGTTGATCTAATGATCTGTCCGGGGACTCCGCATTGGATTAGAGTAGTCTGCAAGAGGTGTCTATTTACACAAGACCCTTCCTACTGCATTAGCATATTTCAGCACAGCTTCTATGTACATTGCCCACATTGAAGTGCTCGCACATTAAAAGTAGCCCCTGACTACGTAGCCTAGCTGTGGAGCCAGTCCCAGTGCTGGCATCATATGGGTTGCAGTGGCTGAGTGTGATGTCATGCAGCCACCACAGCTCGACCAGCAAATTATCATGATGACAGCTCGACCAGCAAATTATCATGATGCACCTGCATTGTCTGGACCGCACTACCTGCAATGCCGAGTTGGCACACCCACATCGCCATGCCACTGCCTCCGCCGGCCCTTAAACTAGAGTTGTATATTTCGAAATAGCAATTTTCGGTGATCTGCATTGTTTACTGAATTATGCCCTTTGCACGGAGACCAGTGAATTACATTATCACACTTGCCGCACCTGGCCACCACAACTAATTCCTGAAGGATGTGGTCAATATGCTGACACCGGAATCCCGACCGCCACTATGCCGGCACTTTGTCCCTCTAAGGGAATAAAATAGTGTGCCGAGTGTAGCGAGGCACTGGGCCCGCTGCGTGGCAAGCGCAGCGAGCCCGAAAGGGGGGGGGGGGTGATCCACGGCCAACCCTTGTCGGCATTGCGGCAGCCGGGATTCTGGTGTCAGAATTTCAACCGCAGGGATTCTGACCACTGGCATATCATACCGTGACATTCACATTCAGGTGCCACCAGTACACTTTTGCTAAACTTCTTTACAACTCTTCATATTATCTTCCTTTACCATATTCTCTTATGTTGAAGAGCAAATTTTCAGCTGGATAATTCCCGATAAACCTACATCCTATTAGCAAAGTCAGCCTGTCAGTGTTGCTGTAACTAAACACATCCTCCTTTTTAAAGCATATTTACAAAGCATACTTCCTCTTATTTGACTTTTGTTCAGCCCAAGACTGAGAAAATGCATCTGGCTAGTCAAGATTATGGCCAGGCCGGAGAAATTACATTCGCAATACAAAGTTCCTGCAATGATGGCTTACATTGTCCTCATCATACTAAACCAACAAATGTCAACATCATAATTAGGCAGCAGTGAAAGCATCATTTTACACATTGTTACTAATTTAGGATGATAAAAAGTACTTTGTCTTGTCAGTGTTTTATGACTGCACATAGACACAAGGCCAAAAACATGATGGAATCTTATATAACTGATATCTCTAGCAGGGATAACATTATACCCCATGTTGGCAGTAACATTTCTCACCTTGTGCAGCTACATGCCTTAATGTCATCACCAATCTCCAATTTAAATTCTAACATTCCTGTGGTCTAGTACAAGTGGTATAATAGTCCACGGAAAATTGCAGACTTATTTATTTATTAACAGTTTTTTATATATCGCACACATATTGTGCAGCGCTTTACAGAGAATATTTGAATATTCACATCAGTCCCTGCCCCAGTGGAGCTTACAATCTATATTCCCTACCACATGTACACGCACACACAGACATTCTAGGGTTAATTTTGTTGGGAGCCAATTAGCCTACCAGTATATTTTTGGATTATGGGAGGAACCAGAGTACCCGCACATTTCACACTATCAAGGTTTAGTCCACCACTATAAACAATATTTGGTACTTGTTTCCTAGCACGGCGCCCGTCGGGTCCCATCGCATACCTTAACTTAAGGTATGCGCTGGGACCCGACTGACCTGATTTCGGGTTTTTTAACAGCTTTCCCGACAATGTAAAAACCGGGTCCATCGCATGCCATTATAATGGCATGCTATGAAACCGATGCGACCGACCCGATTTTACATTGTATGTAATGTTAAATGGCCGTTTAAAATCGGGTCCATCGCATGCCATTATAATGGTATGCGATGCGACCAATGCGATGGACCCGATTTTACATAGGAACCAATGTTAAATGGCCCCCCATACCCGATTTTTTATTTTATAGGCACCCAGATGGGTAATTTGTATGTTAAATTGCCCCCCATTGTTAACCCCACCCCACTATGAACGCCAACCCGAAGCGTGGCGAGCGCAGTGAGCCCGCAAGGGGCGGTGGTACGCGCCCTCCGACCTTTTCATACCCCCACTATCCACGTCGGCGTAGAGTTGATTTTATATAGTGTGGCGAGCGGATGCGTAATACGTCTGAAGTAATGCGCGTCCCCTCGCGGGGCACGCTGCGCTCGCCACGCTTCGGGCTCGGTGGCTCGCTGCGCTCGCCTCACTATATACAATCAACTCCACGCCGACGTGGATAGTGGGGGCATGAAAAGGTCGAAGGACACGTACTGCCGCCCCTTGCGGGCTCGCTGCGCTCACCACGCTTCGGGTTCACGTTGATTGTGGCGTGGCGTTAACAATGGGGGGGCATACAATGAAAAATGGGGTCTGGGGGCATTTAACATTGGGGCCATTGTAAAATCGGGTCTCAGGGACCATTTAACATTGGTTACAAAGTAAAAAATCGGATCGGTCGGGTCGATCGCATCTCATGCGATTTGGTTGCATGCGATGCGATTGACCCGATTTTTGCAACCCGATTGCATACAATTAAAATCGGTGGTGCCGTGCTAGGAAACAAGTACCCACTATATTTATGTTATAAACACAACTAGGACTGCACCCTTTTTCTGGACATTTCTGTGATCCTGTTTTATCCAAAGAAGCTCTGCACTTAATTAATATTTTAGTTATTAATGTTTTATAATTATGTTATTCAAGTACCAAATTCCTCTTTCATTAACTTAATTAAAGGACATACTTTAGAAGTTTCACTTAAAGTTTGAATATAAGATATTAAAGTGTTTTTAATTCAAAGCCATTGATAAGTTGCTGATTCACAGATATCATTTTTATTGTATGTCAAATCTAAGATATTTTAATATGAAACTGAAAACCCATATGTTAACGTGAGTTATCTCCTGGCACTGAGAAGTTTTCTATAAGTAGTATTAAAACACCAGACAATTGTAATTCATATGAGTTAAAGGGCCAGATGTATCAAGATTCACAAAGTGATACAATGGAGAGTGAAAAACAACCAGCCAATCAGCTCCTACCTGTCATTTTTCAAACCCAGCCTGTAACATGGAAGGTAGGAGCTGATTGGTTGGTGGTTTATCACTCTCAATTGGATCACTTTTTAAGCTTGATACATCTGGCCCAAAGTCTGTAGATTGTAAGTTTGCAAACAAGGCCCTAATACTGCGTTTTTATTGTTCCCAATTATAATGCACAATGGAATATATTTGTGCTATATAAGAAAATGTTAATAAATGTCAGTGACACTCTGGAAATTCAATTAAAAGCAGAAAAAAACAAAATGGGGCGCAGGGTTTTTCACAAAGCAACATAGATTTCCATATTCAATTAAATGAAAGAGACAATGGGCCTTATTTTGGTTCATTCTTTCTGACAAAATCCTTCTTAGATGGGCAAAACCATGTGCACTGCAGGTGGGGCAGATGTAACTTGTGCAGATATAATTAGATTTGGGTGGGGTTTTACTTCAAAGTGAGATCTATATTGCAGTGTAAAAATAAAGCAGTCAGTATTTTTCCTGCACAGAAACAAAATTACTCACCCAAATCTAATTCTCTCTGCACATGTTACATCTGCCCCCCCTGCAGTGCACATGGTTTTGTCCATCTAAGAAGGATTTTGTCAGAAAGAATGAACCAAAATAAGGCCCAATGAGATTTGGCTATAGTATATGAGTATATTTTCATGCACACCCAGAACAAGTCTGAATTCTCCTAAAATCTTTATTTTTAGGAAAAATCACCAGGACTGGCTCTGGTACTCTTGCGTTTGTGAAAATCACTGGGCCGGGTGAAAAATCGCTCAGTGTGTACACATTGCCCTATCTGAGACAGGCCCCCTCTTTGCAAAGTTCATGTGAAGGTGTACACACACCCTGCGCTCGCATTGCTCAGGACACGTTGCTTTTCTGTGCTCGGCACACTAAGATGGTATTTTGGATTTAACAACAAAATTATGACAAACGCATATCACCTGTTACACCTGTTGACCTTTTGACCATGTCCTCCTAATGCTTGTTGACCTTTTTCTGCGTTGACCTATTGTGTATTGATTGCCATCTTATTGACTGTCGACATTTTGACTGTTGACCTAATGAACGCATGCCATAGTAATCTTCCGCCCTTAAATGAATTTCCCCCATAGGCTGGAAACAAAACTGGGTACACACTAAGGGCGGGATGCTATATAGCAGAAATGCGGTAAAAACCCCGTTTTCGGGGTTTCTACCGCATTTCTATATGCTATATGGCGCCTCCGCAGTGTCAGCGCTGCGGAGGGAATCGCCAGCTAAAGCTGGCGAATCCCTGCAGAAGCCTATGGGCTTCTTACCGCAGCGCTGTTTGAGGGATCCGTCACGGATCCCTCCCAGCGTGCCCTGCGGCCGGCGCCGGGGTCTGCGCATGCGCAGATGGACTCCCGGGTCACAGACCCGGAAGTCCAGTGCCGGCACCGCATCGCAAGGGACAGCTCTTACCGCAAGAGCTGTCCCTTGCATGAATAACGGCATATGTTATAGCATATGCCGTTATTAAAAATGCGATGTCCGGCGAAGGGGGGCCGCGGATGTTATAACATCCCGCCCTAGGTGAGATATCATAATGATATTGTGTGCATATCGTCCAGTTTGTACCTTCAATAGCGTTAATGACTGTGGGTCATTAACACCCCAACCCCCCTGTTGTCTGTACATGCAGCCCAATCTGACAATATCATCCCCAGCTGTGGGGGGCGGGTGATGTCACTGACCAATCTCGTGAATGATATCGGTTGGTGTGTATGCACTATATTGTTCTCCCATTGGCAGGCACGGGAATCATCCAATGTGTACTCAGCTTAAGTAGATTTTCTGATGATTTTGGTCTCCACATCCTTGCTTTTAGAAGGCGGCTATTAGTAGGATGAAAAGCTGATGATGATAAACACCCCCTGAGACTTGTTGTCGGGGCTAGTGCAAGGTGTTTCAGCAAATCTTCAGGTCACTGCTCCCACCACCACCCACACAGCAATACTGAATTTCTAGAACCTCAGGTGAACCCGTGAAGGTGGTGTCTTAGAAGTTTAACACCTGCCTTTTTTTTAAGTTCAACAAGGCTGCCT
This sequence comes from Crinia signifera, assembly GCF_055691185.1. NCBI lineage: Eukaryota > Metazoa > Chordata > Amphibia > Anura > Myobatrachidae > Crinia > Crinia signifera. The sequence continues at coordinate 101,940,769 of NC_139219.1, forward strand.
CTCTTAGATTCATGCTTAATTTTGTGATAGAGTCAGGTTTTGGGGCACCAGGCAGCTGCGTAATGGTAGAGCCGGCCTCCACTTGTTTAAAAAAAAAACACAAACGATTGAAATGAAAATGTATCCACACATTCCATCATTTCAATAAGGCGCCTATTGAATTATTGAGATAGACCTTTTTACTATAACTTAAACATTAATTACCCCTAGAAATAAATCACACGGACACAAGACCTGAAATAACCACATGGACAACCACTGCATAAGTTTAAAAGGTCAACAGTATTTATTGTTGGTATGACCCTATTGAAAAGGGATGGCTTGGAGAGCTCTTGGAGACCAGCTAAGTCACAAATATTAACAATGGCGGCAACTACAACTCCCCACCTTGTAACCAGGGCAATGAACCGCCCCCATTGAATTCAAAGCACAGCCCGCACTGTGACGGTCTTACCGCCCCTCCTATTGCATGGTGAGGATAGTTCAAGGAAGTGTCCATCGTCCCCCCTCGGGGGCAGGACTCATCAGCCTTCCTGGCAGAGGGTGGCAATACCGCACAGTGACCTCCTGTACTTCAAACTTGACCGCTGATCGAGAGCGCCCTCCCGCCAATTATAGTTACATTTTTGTGAAGCCAAATTGAGTGAAGGCCGAAAGGCCAGGTGGTAGATAAAGAAAGCAAGGGAGGGAGGGTGGGAATCCAGACTCAAGAGGATGAGGATCACCTGACTACCCCTTATATACCCCTGCATAAGCAACCACCCATTCTACACCTGATTGGCTACCTAACAACCCTGCACATCTAGGGGTAAGAAAACTCTTCAACTAGCTTTATCATACCTATCCCAAAATTCTCAGGCTCTTATATGGCCTTATGCCTAGGCAGCCCTCGCTTTATCTAATCACTGTTTACCTAATTCCAAATAGTGGGGAGACCTATTCAGTCCATGTAGGATCCTCAATTCTGGCTTAGCAACAACAACAACAACAAAAAAACACTTACCGAAATCTCTGTGAGGAGCCGCATGGAAAATGTCTCCAAAAGCTCTTTCATGCATTTAGGTGAAACAGGTGTGAAAACACAGTTTTTTGCATTATTTTAGTAAAAAATATTGTCCCTAAATATGCCTCTATAAATAGAGTTGGGACAGTGGCAGGCAATCATTCCTCTCTGGCATGTGTTGGGGTAAAACAAGGTTTCAGACGGAACAAAAATCAATTAGGGACATTTGTATAAAACCTTTAAGGTCAAATATGTGGCAAATATGCAATGTATTGAAAATGTTTCTCATCTTTCCTTTATATTACTTTTCAGACTTGTAAAACAACACTATGACCATATGAAGAGTTACTGTTGCTGTTTTCATACAGTGTTTAGCAGACCTTTGGTGATACAGAGCCAGCAAAGCCTAGAGTATATACAGTAAGTGCTGGAATGCATAACTGCCACATACCAGTGTATTCAGCAATATCAGATATGGCCAATAAAGCTTAGGATATTCCCCCAAGCACATAGTGATCCACCAGATGTGCAGTTGCAGTTCCATGTGCATGTTTTCTTTGTCTCTTGAGGTGTTTCTAAATGTTGGGGCATATTAAGCCATACATATAGCTTCCAAGAAAGGAATTACTTTATGGCTCATATCCCCCTCATTATACTATAATAAAGTAAACGTGGTTTAACCCTATCTGTATTTGGAGGTTTTAAGGGTTCAACGAGACCAATGTTCTGTTATGTTGCATGAATAGAATACATGTGTATATGGTTACCTGCTGTGTACATATCCAAATTATATTACTTTTGCAGATCAGTAAGTGAATAAAATCCTGTGCACTGATGACTATGAAGTAGTGTATGTAATTGAAGTAATACAAAGCAAAAGTGTGTTGGGGCCCCCTCTCCCTGCTATCACAGAAATTGCCCTGTTTGTTTCGCAATGACCAAACCCAGGGGCTATTAACATGCAGAACTTTCAGTATTAACAGACTATGGGGCAGATTTATTAAGCTTGGAGAAGAGATAAACTGGAGATAAAGCGGAGAAAAGGTAAAAGGAGATAAAGCACCAGCCAATCAACTCCCAACTGTCTTTTTCAAACAAAGCTGATTGGCTGGTGCTTTATCTCCTTTTACCTTTTCTCCGCTTTATCTCCAGTATATCTCTTCTCCAAGCTTAATAAATCTTCCCCTATGTCTGGTTTAAGGTCTAATAGATAATTATATAGATGTGTATTTTCATATTAGAAAATAAAGGGTTTAATAATCACTGCTGAACATTACAGCAACGTATAATGCAATGCCAGCAGCATTATTCATGCCAGGGAAAACACTACTTCCTATGCAGAGGTTTCCTCACCCTCATCCGGAAACTAGCTGCTAGAAAAGGGCTTCAGGGGTAGATGTATGAAGCAATGATAATGGAGAAGACTTGAGACAATTGGCCCATAGCAACCAATCAGCTGCTCTGTATAAAATTATATTATTCAGATTATATGTTACTTCAGTGCTGATTGGTTGTCATGGGACACTTCTCCTGTGGCTCACTTATCCTCCCTTTTCATTACTTCATACTTCTACCTCTCAGTGAGATGCGCAAGTGCGTCCAGCGAAGCATCCATATATGAACATAGGCGGTCCTATCACAGTGTGCACGACTGGATGGAGACTGAGGGGCTGTGCTCTGCTCAGTATGCCACAGATGAGCAGACATCTTGAACTTCAAGCACTGAGTCCAGCATTAATGCCTCAGAGCTCATTACTGACATGCCACCCTGCTGTTTCCTGCCGTGCCACCAAGGAATCAAGAGACCCCAGAGATTTCAGGTGCCTCAAGTGCACACCTACTACACATTAATTAAGGTGAATGCCCACCTGTCTGGCATCAGCAGGTGCCCAGTTTACAATAATATGCTGTACAGCGCCGCACTCCATCACACCTTTCTCTCCCAATGGAGGTGCTGCAACCATGGAAGATACGCACCCCAATTCCCCTCCCCTGTTGGGTTGCCAGGTAAGCAATGCAAAAGGAAACGATGGCACTCACCAGGGCTTCTTGCTATTCAAGAACACATTTAATTCCGGAGCAGTAAATACAAATTAAAATAAATATCAAAAGGTTTGGTCGAAGTTTCGGCCACGGAACGTGGCCTTAATCATGACCACTTCACATAACAACGGGAGACAAACAAACAGTTCACTACCAACAAGGACCACATTAAATACCCTGCATAGCCACTCCTACTGACCATAGACCCAATAGCAAAAAATGTGCACATTATAATACAGGTGCTGAAACAGCTGCAGCTGGCGTTATCACCATCATCAGGGTTGTTTTGTCTTATATGTTATATGTTTTTTAATGTTACAACAGGGACCATGGGCTTGATTCTGGTTCACTTGCAAAAGCAAATTCTCAAACCATGTGCACTGCAGGTGGGGCAGATGTAAGGTGCAGAGAGTTAGATGTGGGTGTTATTTTTTTTCTGTGCAGAATAACACTGGATGCTTTATTTTTACACTGCAATATAGATATCAGTTTGGAGTAAACACCCCACCCAAATCTATCTCTCTGCACATGTTACATCTGCCCCACCTGCAGAGCACATGGTTTTGTCCATTAGAGAGAAAAATTTATTTCATCCATTTTGGAATAAAACTGTATCCGAACAAAATGTGGAAAAAGTCAGGCACTGTGAACACTTTCTGGATGCACTGTATATATAGTGTGGCAGATACAGCATCTTTTCACATGAAGATGAAGTGGAAAATCCAGACCACAATTTAGAGCAGCAGCAGAAAAATTAGATCAAATCCAGTTTCCTAATGATGTGATTAGGGTTGGGCTGATTTACTGCACCTGTGGCTTTTTCATATGTGTTTCCAGGGCAGGATGTCATTGCTTCTGATGGTGGAATAGCCACTCAGGTGATAGACCGTGAGTGTGGGTTATGGTAGGGATCATTGGAAATGAGGAGTTTGTACTATGTACATCTGTATGCTGCAATGCGGTAATCATCTTTGCCTGTGCTGTTTACCTGGTATGATGTTTATCTGCTGCAAAACAAAGACCAACACATCATCTTATCCAGTGTATGTGAGTCCTTGTCACAAAATATATATATATATAATATAGCTTTAGACCCGGCACTATTTGAACAGGATAACTGCCTCCGGTGCCCCCGCGGCTGGCAAAGTCAGTCAGCATACATATGAATCCACATGGAGCGCGGCACTCAGAGTGAGTAAAAATCAGACAAGTACTCAACCAGAGGTTTGTATCATCAACGTTTAATTTCTCGATGGAAATATCGTCAGGATAACACACATGTAAAACATAAAGCTCACCTTATACCTTCACCGTGTCATTAAGGACCGCCCCTCGGGTGTAGCCCGTCATTACACCTGTTTGGAGTATCCACGCTGGCTGTCTCACCTCAGTGACGTCAGCTCCACTGTCTCTCCTACAGCGTCATATGAGTCAAGCCGCCCGGGCTGCGTCTCTCAATGGTAGTCATGGTTACCTTAGATACAACAGAATAACACGTAAATATACATGCTGCGTATAAAAGTAAATTAGCATAAATTACATGTCATATAAAACATTAAGGCACATCATTAGGCAAAGGCATCTAGTCAGGTAATAAACACGATCAACATCCAATATAAGAAATTTTCTCATTTAACCCTTTGGGTGCTATGACATCTAAGCGGTGAATCCATTGAGACTCGCAGCGGATTAGTGCTGCGTTCCTATTACCGCCTCTTTTGGATTTTACTATATGATCAATCATGCAATATCTTATGCATGCCAAATTATGTCGTGCTTCAATAAAATGTTTGGCTACTGGCTGCTCACTAACACCGCTCTCCAAAGCTGTCTTAATGGAGGATCTGTGAGCAGCCATGCGCTCCTTAAATTTCCTAGAGGTCTTACCTATGTAGGTAAGACCACAAGGGCAAATTATCTGATATACCACATGGGTACTATCACATGTGAGATGGTGCTTGATTTTGTACTCATTGCCATTATGGGGGTGACAAAATTTGTCACCGCAGATCAGATATTTACAGGTGACACAAGCACATCTAAAACACCCTGGTTTTTTGACAGAGAGGAAATTTTTTACGGGTACACCTAAATTAGCAATATCAGACTTGACTAGTAAGTCTCTAAGGTTTCTACCTCTTTTGAAGCTAGGCATAATTCTAGTGTCATATAATTTGAGGTCTTTATCTGAGCTGATGATAGGCCATTGCTGTTTCACAGTTTGAACGATTTTGTCTGATTTATCATTAAATTTACAAACCCAAGGCATGGTATTAACCAATTTTTTGGATTTTTTAAACTGGTTGGATAAAAGTGTCTCACGGTTCATCTGTAATACTATATTCTTGGTGTTAATTAAGTCACTTTTATTGTATCCTCTAGAGATAAAACGATCAATGAGGGCATCTATTTGGATCTCAGCGGCAATTATGTCACTATTGATTCTAAACAATCTAATCATCTGGGAATATGGCAGACTGTTTTTAAATTTACTGGGGTGACAACTTGATTTGTGTAGGAATGTATTCCTATCTGTGTCTTTTGTAAACACTGTGGTGTTGATTTTAGTTCCTTCCACAGTAATTCTCACATCCAGGTAGTCCACTGTTTGTTGATGCATTTTATATGTGAACTTCACCGGACTTTCACTGGAATTGTGTAGCTGGATGATGTTCTCCAATTCATCCTTGGGGCCACACCAAAATAATAGCAGATCATCAATAAATCTAGTAAAAAATAATATTTTACTGTAAATTGACTCGCAAGAAAAAAATATGTCATTTTCTACATCAAACATGAAAATGTTCGCATAGGTAGGGGCCACAGGGGACCCCATTGCGCAGCCGCACGTTTGAAGGAAAAATTGATCATCAAACAGAATTTCAGTGTCTCTCTTAGCCGACTGTAATAATCTCCTAACCGCTGCCAGGCCTTCCTGATGTGGTATTATGGTATATAGGCTGGTGACATCAATGGTCACCAACCAAGTGTTCACAGGAATAGGGCCCAGATCTTGTAATTTGCGGAGTAGGGTAGTCGTGTCCAGTAGGAAGTGTGGGTGGTCATGAATCAGAGGTTGTAGGATAGAGTTCAGCAATACCGAGGTAGGCTGAAAAATGGAGCCACGGGCCGAAATGATTGGTCGGCCCGGTGGTGGAATGCCCTTGTGAACTTTGGGAACTGTATAAATGAGAGGAACCAGGGGGTGTTGTGGGATCAAGATTTCAAAGGTGCTCTCAGAAATAACCGAAGCATCCTTAGCCCAAAGTAATATTTCACGTAGTTCCTTGGTGTAGCCCTCAGTGGGGTCAGATCTCAGTCTCATGTATACACCTGGTTCACTCAATTGCCTCTGGATCTCCGAGCGGTAATCAGTAATGTCCTGCAGGACTATTGCCCCGCCCTTATCCGCAGGTCGTATGATATATAGTAATTTGATGGATGCGGCACTCCACTGAACAGATGAATGGCAAACAAACCGGTGCCCGCCGACGGAGATATCCGAGGATATTTTAGACAGCGTTTAGTGCGCGGCGGCACTTGAATAAAAGACACAGACTGCAGGGGTAATCCCAACGTTTCAAGACCTTTCGGTCCCTTTATCAAGGTGCAGAAGACGTCTTCTGCACCTTGATAAAGGGACCGAAAGGTCTTGAAACGTTGGGATTACCCCTGCAGTCTGTGTCATTTATTCGAGTGCCGCCGCGCACTAAACGCTATATATATATATATATATATATATATATATATATATATATATATATATATATATATATATACAGGGCTATTTTTGTGCAGGCTCCAGCTGGAACTGAGGCCCTTATTCTAGTTCACTCTTTCAGACAAAATATTTCTTAGATGGACAAAACCATGTGCACTGCAGGTGAGGCAGTTGTAAAACCCCACCCAAATCTAATTATCTCTGCACAAGTAACATCTGCCCCACCTGCAGTGCACATGGTTTTGTCCATCTGAGAAATATTTTGTCTGTGAACTAGAATAAGGGCCTCAGTTCCTGCTGGAGCCTGCACAAAAATAGCCCTGTATATATATATAGTTCTGTGGGTGTGGACCGCACTCTCACTAAGAGAAATTACAGTCAACGGTGGGGTGTCCTGTGAAGGGGTGCAGAGCGTGCTCCGAACTCCAATTTATAGGAATTTTCTCTAGTGCAGAGACACAGGCACTCGCCACTTTATCAAAATAAAGTCAGATTTTGATAAAATAATTTTTCAAGTTTTATTCTTCAATATGTCAAAAAGAGTTGTGTTTAGGAAACACCACCATACTCCGACGTTTCGGTCTGTAAAACATTGGACCTTTATCAAGGAGCCTGAATAAGTACAAAAACAATGTAGGAATGCCCATCAGTGCATATACAAGTTAAAGTACTTCAAAGTGGTGTAAACATCAATCAAACTTACGTTTTGGGTGAGTCAGAAAAGGATCAACAAAGCCATTGGTGTGTTGCGTGCAAACTAGCCAGGTGCAGTGGTGGACACACTCATAAGAAACTGCCCTGGCCTGGTTTATATACCCCCATGCCGGAAGTCACATGGGCGCCGGGTCCCGCCGCTTGTCCCGCAGACGTCACATCCTGTGTGGTGTACACCGGAAACACGCGGCTTCAGTGGACCGCAAATCAGGCGCAAGCCGGTACAGGAAGTCCGGATACCGGAAGTGTCATCAGAATATTATGGAGCGCAATGTCACTGTGAACATGCTCCGTATCAGCTGTGCATGAGTACTATACAACAGAGATGCCTGGCCGCGTTACTCCGGAAGGTGGAGTGCAACGCACCAGGCTTCTGTGATCTGGGCAGATACCACATATGCTGCTGGAACGCACCGCATCCGGAAGTCGGATGTGTATGCGTGTCAGCATTACTACGGGATAATTGTACAATAGGGGAAAAAATTGACATACACAGCCGGTTATCGATAGCTATAGGGTGAAAAACCCCGAAGCTATCTAGATCTATTAGGCTGGTATATATCCGGCATTGGGAGTGAAACCAGGTCATCAGGCTCAGAACACATAGACCATAGGTAGGTGGATCAAAACAGTCATATATTAGATACGTGCCAAGTGCAAAATATCGCACATATCGTAAATGAACAATGAGTCACCGTGTTTTATACCAGGTAAATGTGTGTAGGACCAAATAACCAACAAGTGCAAAAAGTGATCCTAAGACATATAGAGGTATATAGAATTAAGACTGGAAAAATTAGAATTAAGACTGGAAAAAATAGAACAAGTCAGTATCGCTGTAAATAATATATTAAGGGGGTTGTTTTCATTAGGGCCCCTGGGTGCAAGGGTACCCAACTCATAAATCCAGCGGCTCTCTTTCTTTTTAAGTAGAAGTCCACGGTCACCCCCTCTGGGGGGTGGGGGGACCCAATCAATTAGGCGACAGCAAAGACTTGAGACCTGGTGCCCCGCGGTAATGAAATGCCTTGGGATTGGTAGGTCGGTTTTACCAGTGTCCAGTGCGGCCTGGATGGAGTTCCTGTGGTTCGCCATCCGCTCCCTGAACTTATGGGTGGTCATGCCCGTGTAAGCCAACCCGCAAGGACAGGTCAGAATATATATTACATGGTCAAGGAGACAGTGAAGGCGAAACCGTATTTTGATGGACTTCCCCGAATGTGGATGGGGGAAGGAAGGACCAGTCAGCATACTGTTGCAGGTGGTACACTCTGTGCACTTATAGCAACCAGGGAGCTGAGATAAAAGCCATGAGGAGGTCTGTTTGCGTTCAGGGCATAGGGTGGGGCGCATAAGAAGCTGTTTTAAATTAGGGCCTTTGCGATATGCCATCATTGGGTATGTATGACGTTGCAATTTCAAGTTGGGATCTGTGGAGATCATAGGCCAATTCTTTTGCAAGCTCTTATTAATGGTGGGCGATGCGTGATTGAAAGTATTGACGAACGTCATGCGGGGTGCTTTTGTGGGGAGCATTGTCACCCTATTCTCTTGTTGGACCAGCTTAGTCTTAGCCTTTCGCAGGCATCTGTTCAGAACGTCATGGGTATAGCCGCGGTCTCTGAACCGCTCGGTCATGGTTGTCAGCTGTTGTTCCATGGTAACTGCGTTGGTGTTATTGCGTATCACCCGCATATATTGTGATACGGGCAAGTTTTCTTTAAGAGCCGGGGGATGTTGACTACTTGTGACCAGGAGAGTATTGCTGTCAGTGCTCTTTCAGTATAGACTTGTTTGTAATTGGTCATTGTCCATGCTCACGCAGATGTCCAAGAAGCTAATGGAAGTCGAATCGATTGTATGAGTGAATCGAATGGGGTGGTCCATACCATTGAGGAGAGCAATCATCTCTATAAGTTCATCCTTAGACCCTCGCCATACCAGGAAGATTTCATCAATATAGCGTTTGAAGATCTGAATCTTCTCGCTGAACTTAGGCAATATGAATTGATCTTCATACTCTTGCATGTATAGACATGCATAGGATGGGGCCAAATTGGACCCCATCGCAGTCCCTGCGATTTGAATGTAGTATCGCTGGTGGTACATAAAGTGATTGCAACGAAGGATCATCGAAGGTCAACCAGAAAGTCTGTTGGAGGACTTAGTACAACGCGAGTGTCTAGTTTTTTCCGTAAGACCCTGAGGCCGTCGTTGTGTGATATGACGGTATATAATGAACTTACATCCATTGTTGCTGATTATGGAGATACCAATTTTTGGCCCAAACACCCCCCCCCCCCCTTTCTATTTCTGCAACCAGGACCAGCTCAATGGCCTATAACCAGCCAGGGATTTTTTGAAATGATCATTTACGTTTCTTTTTACACTTGCCAGCATCGCACGGCTGACAGATCAGTATGATGCTGGTGGCTCGTACGTATTTACACATAATCCAACTATATAACCTAACTAATTGGGATGCCCAAGCTTCAGTGGATAACATGTTTTGAACCTGACTGGTTCGAAATAAGTTAAGTGATTATTGGACATTGGATGGCTATCCTGGACTTCTACCCCATTTTAAGGATTGGTAAGGGTTCCTGGGACCTGCGTCCACCAATAAAAGGTTTTGGTTGCCATCAAACCAGGACATTGGATTCCATGTAATCTAGACTGTCCCACCATTGTGGAAGATATGCATGTTTTTTTTTCTTTTAAATGTGAGTGCATTTGTGAATAAAACCTTTTTAACTAATGAGAATGCACCAGCCTGTATTTGTGTTTCCATTCTCGGACTATTCCTAAAATCAGAATAAGATCAAGCCCACCCCTACATCATCTATTGGACTGTTCCACTTTACTACTTATGGACAAATTGTGATGTAAGTGTCATGACCACCATTGCAGCTACCCTGGCTCCCTGTGCTGTTCCAGTCCCACAGACCTCTGACGCTATACCCTCTGCCCTGGTGCTCACCTCCGCTGCTGATGCCAACGCCGACTGGTTACATTCTGTCACTCTGTCACTCGGGCTCCGTGTCCATCTGCCGGATGTCAGCTGTGGTGTACAGTGTTCTGGCGTGCTGGCTCCGGGTAGCGTGAGGCACAATCCGCCATGATGGTGTCCGTGTCATTCTAGGCCTCAGACTGCGAAGCGCCGGCTGCAGCGCCTCCGCGTAGTATCCTCCGCCGGCTGGTTTCTGTTGCCACAACAGGCGGCGTCCATCTTCCTGGTTTCCACAGCCTATGCTGCGCAGCTCCAATCGTGATGTCACTCGCGCAGCCAATCATTCTTCAGCTCAACCCTTAAATACTGACTAGCCGGGCCAGACCGGCAGTCAGTACAATGTTTTCCACTAGATAGCATCGTTGTGCATCCCTGGCAATTCCTGCAGTATCCGCTGCAGGTTGACTCTCCGAAATCCTGATCTTCTCTGCTGGTCGTCCACTACTCCACCATATCCGTCCACGGAATTCCTCTGCCGCCATTTAGAACAAGGACATGGTTAAACACCCCAAAAGGTGTCATCTTCCTCCTTTATCCTGACGGTCAATATCCGTGGCCAGTATCCCTGGTATTCCGGCAGCCACGACCTCATTCAGCAAAAGATTACAATTGGACTTCATCTTATTCTCATTCCTTCTTCATTATTATCTTTCATCCAATCATTCAACCATCCAATCTTTCAATCTTCCAATCATCCAATCATCCAACCATCCAATCTTCCAATCATCTTCAAGCTTCTTCAATAAGTATTATTATTATTGTCTTCTTTATCATTCAAATCAATATCTACAGTTATTTCATTGTGCCATCCTCCTTCCTTATCTTTGTACTGCAGTATCTTTATTAAAAAAGGTTTAATTTTATTAAATTGCTTCACTCCATTCTGTCGTTCATGCAACAGCCCTACATTAAAGCACCCAGCCTCCGTTACACTCCGGCTGGTGCTTCAGCCAGCTCACGAAACGTGACAGTTTGTACTGACTCCATGGATCCAGCATCGGGACAGGAGCAAGGGGCTGCTCCAGTTCAACACTGCAGTATCTTTATTAAAAAAGGTTTAATTTTATTAAATTGCTTCACTCCATTCTGTCGTTCATGCAACAGCCCAACATTAAAGCACCCAGCCTCCGTTACACTCCGGCTGGTGCTTCAGCCAGCTCACGAAACGTGACAGTTTGTACTGACTCCATGGATCCAGCATCGGGACAGGAGCGAGGGGCTGCTCCAGTTCAACAACTAGTGGCCCGCCTAGATCAGCAGGAAGCCGCACAGGATCAAGTCATTCATGCCCTCCAAGGACTGTCAAAGCGACTGGATACGATTGAAGTAACACTTCAGAAGGGCCAAGGGTCAGCAGTCACACCAGCGCAACCACCTAGACCCGTGTCTTCAACGACAGGTAACACAGCTCATCTCCAACTTCCTACTCCAACTTAATTTGATGGCAATCCAAAAAAACTGTAGAGGCTTCATTAATCAATGTGAAATTCACTTTGAACTTCAATCCTCATATTTCCCTACTGATCGCACCAAGGTGGCATATGTAATATCCCTCCTTTCTGGTTCTGCTCTAAATTGGGCATCTCCGTTATGGGAAAAAGCGGATCCACTTCTAGCTGATTATCCTCGTTTTATTTCCACCTTCAAAATTATCTTCGATGAGCCAGGCCAACTTTGCTCAGCTGCAACTGAAATCCTTCGCCTACGTCAAGGTACTCGAACAGTAGGACAGTATCTAATAGAATTCAAGATTCCGGCAGCTGAACTGGCCTGGAATGAGGAAGCATTTCTTGCGGCCTTCATGAATGGTCTCTCTGATTAAAATCAAGGATGAGCTTGCAGCAAGAGATTTACCTCCTAGACTCGAGGATTTGATATCCCTTTGCACAAAAATTGAGTTAAGGCTCAGAGAGAGGTCTCAAGATAAAGTCGAGCTAATACTAGTTCATCCCTTAATATTCCTAAACCTCCACCACCAGCGGATGAACCTATGCAGGTTAACCGTTTCAAATTGACTCCTTAAGAACACAAGCGTCGTCGTACTGAACGGCTTTGTCTCTACTGTGCCGATCCTCATCACGCCGTGGATTCTTGTCCCAAGAAACTGGGAAATGCCAGAACCTAACCTGTAAGAGAGAGGGCAGGTTAGGGGTTGTTGTTACCTCTCCAAACAATAAAGACTGTATTCGTCAAGTGTCTTTGCAAGTCAAACATCAGTTCAGACAACTGCCTGCTTTTCTAGATTCAGGAGCGGCAGAATGTTTCATCACCACCGATGTTGTCAAGCGGTGGTATCTACCTACCATACCTCTCCATCATCCGGTTTATCTCACCGCTGTAGACGGTAGCCGTATTCTGGGTGAGACAGTTACTCTTCAAACCCAACCACTGACTTTACAAATTGGACTTTTGCATTCTGAAAAAATTCAGTTTTTCGTCATTCCTAAATCCTCCTTCCCAATCGTATTGGGTCTCCCCTGGTTACGTGCCCAATTGAGTGAATTGCGCATGGATGTGCAACAGGATACTGGAAAGTGATATTTTTGCAATTGACTCGTAGATTTGCCATGTAAGGGTTTTAACTGTCTGAGCAGCAGCTAACTACTCACAGTCATCTGCAACTCTGCTGATGAGTGATGAGGTCTGAATCGGGGGCCGTTATGTCATGTGCAGTGGCGGAACTCTGGGAGACAAAGGAGGCTCTTGCCACCGGGCACCAAGCCCTAAAGGAGGCATTTCTTCTATGCTACTTTGCCTGAATCTGGCCGGTATAAACTTAGAGGCTATCTGAGAAGGGTCCCCCATCACCCGCCGTGGATCGGATGTTTAATTCCGATCTGCGGACTGGAACACAGACTGACAGGCAGCCACCGCAGAGCAGTTCTGTACTTCCAGTGGCTGTCCAATGGAATTTGAATATGCAGCCCAGGGGCAAACGCAGGATTTTCAGAAGGGGGTTTCCAGAGGGGCGGAGCAAAGCACGGAGATGGACACTTAGGTGACCCAGTATATGCCGGGTCAGTTAAAGTATTATAGATAGACCAAATGTATATAACTAATAATATATATATATATATATATATATATATATATATACATAACAGCAGAGTAGACCCCTGGGCATAGCAATGTATTGGGGCCCCTACCTATCCTCCAGCGGTAGGGGTGGGAGGTGCTATGAGTGGAAGCTTTGATGTCCCGCCGATGGTAGGGGGTATTATATCAACCGCTCAGCATGTAGGGCTCAGTAATTTCCACTAATTACCCCTTTACTGTACAGATGGTGGGAGATGGGGTGGGAGAAGGGGGCATTGGGCTGAATGAAGGGGTCCCAATACATAACTTCCAGGGTGGTAGAGGATGTTTAATACGCAGAGGAGGCGTGTCTAGTGGAGTGGGCTTACTATTCATAATTTTCTGGTGGGAGGACAGCTTGCTTGACTGCAGATATCTCCAGTTCCCGGAAATAAATTTCTTAGCTTTTAATGGAATTAAAAACTAGAGAATCCCACCTACCAAACGGTATTGGGGACTAGGGGATCAGAGTTCAGCAGGCAAAGCAATCTGCCAACGAGAATATAAAACTACATACCAGGTGTGTGGAGCTGGAGCAGTAACCAGCTGCTGGAAGGCTGATATTTCTGGTTCTGGGCACAGTAGAGACCAGCTTCTAGTGTTTCTCAAAGGGGGAGAGTCCCAGCTTTTGGAATATACCCTCAGAAACACTCTAAGTCAGACAGAAACTGAAATATCTGACTGGGAAGAGCAATTAACAGGCTTGGATGGGGACCACTGCTTTAAAGTCGGATATCTCAGATTCCTGGGGGGGTTTCTGGGTACTCAGAAACCCCCCCTGCGTGCGCTACTGCAGCCTGTGGCTCGATGACTAGACAGCACACAGGCTGCAGGGAAGGAGTCAGTGGGTAAGAAGCAGTAGCGAAACATGTGTTTGCAGACCCCCAGCAGGGTCTGCATGGAGTGCCAGATCCAACAGGCAGAGAGCAGCAGTCGTATCCATGCGTTTCCCTCCCTCCCTTCCCTCCACACGGACATTTCTTCCTCCACCCCTGCTACATGCGGGTGCAGGTGGGGAGGGGGGTTTGACCGCCGATCCGCCTCCCCTCTCCCAGCGCCCGGGCTAATAAAGAGTGTCTGCGTGCACCACATAGCGCAATTACAACACCCCAGCCACCCGGTCTCCCCCGTCAGGGCACTGATGAAGAGGAGCATTCCGTCGCTCCTCTTAGGAGGATGTTACTGACAGATGTCAGCATTGACTCTGTCCTGCTGCCTGTCAAAAGTGAGTAGTCACTTCTTACGTTTACTGATGCTGCTGCAGCCTGCAAGGAGAGGGGAGGTGGAATTGTGTGTGTGTGTGTGGGGGGGGGGGATATAAGTAATACATAAAGAGCTATTGCTATATATACACGTATATATCTAGCTGCAAGAAAACAGGCAGCACTCTTAATATAAGTGAAATAACCCTAGTGCATTTATTCTGTAATGTTTAAGGGACCAATCACTTTCCTGACAGGGGCTCTGTTACTAACATAATTCTCTCCCCCTAATTGTCTAACCTTAACCCTCCCCTCTAGCAGATTAACCCTCCTCACCCCACAGCCTGACCATAACCCTTCCTACTAGTGCCTATCCCTAACCCCCATACCCTGCCACATACATCTAACCCCCTGCCCAGCAGCCGAACCATAATCCCTCTCCCACATGCCTTACCCACCCACCCCACAGCCTGAGCCTATCCCTGCCACCTAAATATAGCCCCCTGCCCCACAACCTAACCATAACCCTTCCTCTTGATGTCTAACCCCCGTCCCCACACCCCTCCCCCTCCGCATTCTATCCCTAACTTAACCCCCTAAGTCCCCCCACTAGTGTCTAAACCTAGAACCCCCCTCCAAGCCTGACCCATAAGTTTGTATGAGACTATGGGAAAAGGGTATATGTGTGTGAGTTTATAGGGGCCATGTTTGTATCTCTATACGGGGCACTAACATTTATTTTGCCTCCGGGCGACTTTGACAAACTTACGCCACTGGTCATGTGGTTTACAAGGAAACAACAGGACTACATTTTCATTGGTGCCTTTAGCAAATATACATGTCCTGACGAAGAGATATTAATGCAGGGGTTCCCAAACTTTTTTGAATCGTGGCGCCCTAGAGTACCAGTATTTTCTTAACGGCACCCCTAGCCAAAAAGTTTCATGTTGAGGATTTTAGAAAAAAAATTATAAATTAAGAAAATATTGTTTTATGTAATGCTTATGGTCAGTTATGTGCCGAGGGACAGTATTCACTTCTGTTTGTACACATATGATATGATTGGCGGCCACTAGCACTGGCTTTCCCTATTACATTGACCATAGATAATTTGAATTGGTCCTGGGCCACCAACCCAAGGCACCCATACAAGTGTCCCGCTGCACCCCAGGGTGCCACGGCACACAGTTTGGGAACCACTGTATTAATGGTTCCGTAGATTTCTAGTGTTATTATAATCATAGGCTGTGCATAGATAATCATCTAGACAAAGGTACAAATTAACACAGTTTACACACAACTACAAGCCACAAAGCATTAAAACCCATAAAATTACCCAGGCTGGATATTATTATATTAAACCGGAGAAACAAACAGCTTTTTTAAAGTCATCCCTGGCAGTTATCCCTTGACAATGTTTTACCAACTGTAGAGATTTGAATTTAGACTATGTTTTACCAACTGTAATTGCTATTTTAGATACCAGACACACTATGATAAATTACATCTTTACGTAAATGGTAAAAGGGATGGAGATACTTTCCTTTATTTTAACAACAAATTACAACAAGAGAGCTAAGTCGAACAATAGGCACTTCGTTTAAGATTTGCCTTACAATAGCAGTTTCCTCCACTCCTTCTATTGTTGGTGTGTTCTAAATGCCCCGGAGGTTGTTACCATGAGATAGGTCTACAATTGGTTGGTGTTAAATAGCCTTTTCTGGATAGTTTTGCTGAAGGCAAGTAATCCAGATGGTTATAAATTGTCAGTTATATTCTTTTTAATTGCAAGTTCTGCCGGCTTATCATATCCTTCTCCCTGCTGAACTGGGCAGATGGTACAAGAAAACACACTCCCACTAAAATATGTTCAGGCAAACATGCTGCCTAATGTTTCAGATGACTATTCCAGGTCAATCTTCATCCCTCAACTCCGCTGTCAAATACTAATTGTCTTTTGTATTAGCAAAACAAATACACTTTCTCTATTAAGGAGCAGGATCCTGTTTTGCAGATAAGGCGTGGATTAGAGTATGTCAAATGGAGAGTCGTATGCCGTTTTAAACTATATTATTATATTTTAAAATTGATTCAAATTTTAACCTAATTTAGACTTTCTGGTGATTATTGCATGACCTCGGGAAACTTTTACTGGAAATACTGTAGTTAACACATTTTATTGTGGCATTAATTGTCAGTATCATGTAGGATCATGTTGAAATCCTGCAGCGTATAATGGGCCCATTTCGGACCGTGCACATTAGCAGCGAACAGGTAGACCGCCCGCTATAGTGAAATCCCGCCTTGTGAATTAATGTGCACGTTGTGCGAATAGATGTGTATGGCTAGCGGAGACTTTGCAGCCAAGTGAATATGTCACAATCCATGGAGGTGTCTTAAGGCCCCCATACACTATTCGATTTTGGGATGATTTCATCCGATTTCGGCACTTTGGGCCGATAACCGGGTGAAATCGACCCAAAATCGCAGGTGAGTGATATCTGATCCGATCCGATGCGCGGTCTCGTGCGCATCGGATCGGATCAGGGAGGTCGGACGGTCAGCACATAAGATCACGTCCGACCTCCCTGTATGCATATGCCTGCCCACCTGACAGGTATATGCATGCAGACTGACCAGGGGAGCAGTGGGGCGGGCAGCGGGTCCCTGAGCGCTTAGCTGGTGGCGCCGGAGAGTGCTGACCTGGCCGGGCGGTGTGATGATCAGATATCATTCAGCAGCTCTGTGGGACGGGACGTGAAGTGGAGGGTATTTCATTTTTAAAATAACTGTCAAATGACTGGCCGTTTTCTGATTGACTGAGAGCTCTGATGAGGATCATCGCCGGCCCCCTGCCCCTCACTGCCCGCCCCCTGCTCCCCGATGTGAAAAATCGCAAGCAATTTATCACATGTAAAATTTGGCTCATCAAGTGCCAAATTGTATGTGAGCCCCCCCGGGGAGCTCCCAGGTGGCTCAAATGAGAATTGGGTCCGACTTGTCCTAAGGAGGGATGCGGTCATTCGTCAGACTGCATTTAGGTCTACAGTCATTAGGTCGACCCCACTAGGTCGACTGGCAGGAAGGTCGACCTGACTTAAGGTCGACATGGGCCAAGGTCGACATGACTTAAGGTCGAATTTGCATAAAGGTCGACATGAGGAAGGTCGACTGGTCATAAGGTCGACATGGGTTTTTCACTGTTTTTTGAGCCGACATGTGCCGACAGGCGGTATTTCATGCCCTACCATCCACTAGGGCGTGGTGGGAGAATAAAATAGTGTGCCGAGCGCAGCGAGGCACCGTGCCCGAAGCATTGCGAGCGAAGCGAGCGATGCGAGGGTCCGATTCTCATTGCCAACTGTGTCCATGTCGACTGTGTCGACATTCGGATCAAAAAACAGTGAAAAACCCATGTCGACCTTATGACCAGTCGACCTTCCTCATGTCGACCTTTATGCAAATTCGACCTTCCTGCCAGTCGACCTAGTGGGGTCGACCTAATGACTGTAGACCTAAATGCAGTCTGACGAATGATCCCATTCCCCTAAGGACAAGTCGGCCTAATGTATGGGGGCCTTTAGATCTGCGATCGTTTGCAAAATCATTCAATGGTCGTCGATCATTCAATGATTTTGTCCGCACACACACACAAGGCTGCGAATGGATATTTATGCGGGCATATTCAGCGTGCAAGCGGGGGTGGCCAATATTCGGCGGGCATCACATAGATGACATGCAAAGCTATGAATTTCGCAGCATTGCGTGTCAACCACGATCACCCCTATTATCTGTTCAACCATCTGGTTATATATGGAAGCAATTCACAATTAAACATTTGCTCCCAAATGCTCGAAAATGGACAAAAATGTGCATCCAGACAAAGTAAATAAAATGGATTTAAAAAATTTGCCTGGGTGATTTTTTGTCCATTTTCCCAGTGTTTATGAGCGAATGGTTGATTGTTATTTGCATACCTCACAACTATCCCAGCCATTCCACTGTCTCACGCGCATGCCACAGTGCTCCATGTGGGGTGGGAATGAGTTGGAAGGACCACAGCATCTATTCACAGTACAGGGAGAGCCTGGGGGCAGCCCACTATGCGAGTTCTGAGAACGCATCCAGAGGGATGAATATGGGAGCATGCACACACAGTTTGCCCCCAATTTCAACAAAGTAAATATTGGGTGGTATTTTTTGCTCCCATGCATCACCAAACTTAGTTGAATGGTTGGATGAATAATCTCAAAGTGTAAGGCTAGCTTTAACTAAAAACTAATCTACCATCATGAAATATGCTATAAGAAGAACATTTGGGTCAGCTACCACCTGTTTATACATAAGGCACATTGTCGCCAGAACAGCCAATGGCTCGGACCAGGACGAATTCGGCTCCATTTCTGGTCTTTGCAAACTCCTTTGTTGAGGGAAAGTAGGCGGTTTGCAGGGGATTTGGGCAAGTGTACGCCCAGCATTTTATGGGCATCCCCATGAAAATGCTGGGCAATCCCCTAGGAACGCACTCGGGTTGATACCTGCCGGGGCGGGCAACTGACTCATACAGTACATCAGCACCCACCCCCTTTTTGGCGATCTGCAGCGGTAATAACAGTCAGTTCAGACTGTCTTTTATTACCGAAGGGGAGAGAAATAATTTGATGGTCGACGACCATCGAATTAATTCTCTCGCCTTCGGCCACATGCGAGGGGATGTGTTCTCATACACATCCCTTTGCATGCTAGCGAGGGGATGGGGGGGCATTCGAGGGCAGGCGGCACTGACCTGTTCCCTAGGCTGCAAGTGTACACAGCATAATGAAGAGGTCTTAATCAGGCCCGTTATACAATCGCATCGCATGCAATATAGCAGCATGCGATGCAATGCGATTTTTAATTGTACAAGGACCCTGAAGGGTGCTTACAAAGTTAAATGCACCCCCATTGTCAACGCCACCCCCACTATCAATGATAACCCGAAGCGTGGCAAGCGCAGCAAGCCCGCGAGGGGCGGCGGTACGCGTCCTCCAACCTTTTCATACCCCACTATCCATGTCGGCGTGGAGTTGATTCCACCTCCACCTCCACCTCCACCTCCTTTTCCTATGCTAAGTATTGTTGTCAGAACTACTTCTACTTCACTTGTGATTTAGTGGGGAGACCTGGAAAATGTGCACTGTTGGGGGTACTTGAGGACCAGGGTTGGAAACCACTGCTCTAGAAGATAGTAGACAGGATCTGATTGGTTGCCCATAGCAACATCACATGTGAAGTAGAATTCACATCTTAAGGTGCCCATACATGTTACTTTTATTGTATACAATATTGTATACAATATTGCATCTCATCGCATCTCGGTTTTGCGGAGGTGAGATTAGTTGCACATACTTTTTGTACTAGATCTCATCTCATCGCAAAACCGAGATATGATGAGATGCGATATTGTACACAATATTGTATACAATAATTGCAACATGTATTGGCACCTTTATTAAATTTCCCCCAGGTTGCTTTTAGAAGGTTTTGGTTTTAACTAAAAAAATCAGAAATACAGAAAATACTGTGTGAAGTTTTTTTTATTGTAATTCAATCCTGACAGGAGAAAAAACTACAAAGATTTGTCTATTAGTATTCAATTATGGATATTTTCCCCCGTTTTTAGTACATTTTCACCGAGGCCATTTTTTGGGTGGCCGAATCTGCATTGGTGAAAACTTTTTGCAGAACAGGACACAAATTCGCCAAAATATGGTTGTGTGGCAAATTTGATGATCCGCACAGTTTTAGCTGATGATGAATTTTTCGCCCAGGTGAAAAATCAGCATAGGGAATGAATGCGGTAAGTCGAATTCGACCTAAAGACAGGCAAAATGTTAACATTTTTCACCAGGCGAAAAAAATTAGGCCAGGATTGAATACCCCCCTGCGGTAAGCTCCGGATTCTCCAGTAGACGATTGACATCACAATAGGCAAGCAGGAGTTTCATAAAACTAAAATCATGGTATGGAGCACCAACAGCACAACAGTATGCAGGGGGAATTTGATACCTCTTGCACGAGTTTGTTATCGGCTGAAACCGATGGTCACCATCAATGGTTGCCACTGGATGAGAGCATATGCTAATGGCCACCAATGGTAACAACCAGTGTTGCTGAGTACTGCTGCAGGGAAACAATGTTGCTTCGTACTGAGAGTGAACTGATGTTGGTAGGTTCAAATGATGAACACCGATGATTGGAGTTAAATGTTGTATCAGATGCTGCAGGTATTAATGATAGTAACCGATGTTGTAGGTACTGATGATGATACCAGTGTTACAGGCACCAATGGTGGTGACTGTACCGTGATGGTAGGATTGGTGATAACCGTTGGAAGTAGTGTATCCGCTGAAACTGATGGAGATTTTCAGAATTGTCTGGAACCGAAGAAGTCAGGCAGTGTAGCAGGTTGGAAGCTTGCAACAGATTTACTGAAAGGAAGGAGTTCTCCAAAGCAAACCGCTAGCCTGAGGACATCATTGCACTGGCAATTTGGGAGTGATTTTCTGATACCACTTATAGGAACCAGTGGCAGGTGATTGGCTGCAGTGGTCAAGTGACAAACAGTAAGTGCAGGATTGGCTGTGGAGAATCATGAGGGAATCCAAGATGGCTGCACTTTGTATCTTGGAGAGAAACCTCGCTTGGTAATGACAGGCCAAAGTCCATTAATGATGGCAGAGGAGCAGAATGCTGCAGGGAACTGTGACCTTTGTCCGGTAATGGCAGAGAGGTGTGGTGTATAGTGTCAGTGAGAACAAAGCTCAGTGATCGATGGAAAAGCATACTGGACGCCGTTCTCCAAACTCTAAACGCAGACTGCAATACAAGCCTGAACAAGCATTTTTTTTTTAAAAACTGTTTATTAAGGATTGTTCAATGTTAGACTGCGTATACAAATACGGTTAAAATCAAAACAAGGAACATACAGATAATTATTACAATTGAATCTATATAGGAGTTGCCATAAAAATGGTGGTAATTAATCATTCCAGAATTTCACATAAAAGGCACAATCATATAATAAAAAATGGGAATTACAAATAAGAAAATACAAGGGAGAAGACAAAAAGGGAAAGACAAAGGACAAGTGTCACATATCGGAGGCTTACCTCCAAGCAAGGAGCCCCCGACGGGGTGCGCATGGTGGCAAGCGGCATCGCAGGACAGGGCTGACCACACAGCTTTTCAGGAGGAAGCGACAGACTGAGTCTTAAGTGCGGCTGCGTCCGCCATCTTGCCAATGTTTCTGATTAGTGATGGTGGCTTGTGCAGGATGCGGCTGACTCTGGTTTCAGCAGGTGTCCTCTATACAGGGGGGCACCTTGTTGTAGACCAGATCAGACCAAGGGGGGTATTCAATGTTGGGTCATGACTGTCGGGCTGGCCCAACAGCCATGACCCTGTCTCGGCCGGCTCGACAGGGATTTTGCAGGCGGGATTCAATGTCCCACCTGCCGAGTGCCGAGAAGGGGAAATGGCCACGAGAAGCTGGGAATCGGAGCTTGTCAATTCCCAGCCGTTCTCAGCAGAACATGCTCCACTGTTTGTGAAGTCAGGCATGTTCTGCCAAGATCCCTGTTCAATGCTGGCGGGGAAGACAGCATTGAATAGGGCCCTGCCGCCGGGAGATTGAATATACCACCAAGTCTCCTGAATTTCTGTGCTAATGGTTTAGTCTTTTCTCTTAAAAGAAATCAAGTGCTCAGTGTCATTATGCACCAGTAGTATCACTGGACTTGAATGGCAGAATGGATGGAATTTTACAGCAGTACCACTGGATTGGACTTATGCAGCAGTACCAATGGACTTCAAGGGCAGTGCCACTGGACTGGATTTATGCAGCAATATCAATGGACTGGATAGCCGCAGTACCACTGGACTGGACTATACAGCACTATCACTGGACTGGACTTAGTTTTAATGGACTATTAATGTAATAGAGTTTTATATATTGTGAACAAATTAGATTTTTGCTGTAACTGAAATATGGATGGATGGAAAAACTTAATTTTGTTGCCCTACTGTGTGGTAATGACAATAAAGTTGAATCTCATCTCATCTCAATCTCTATGTACACACTGGGGTATGGCCCGTTATGTCACAGTACTTCTAAGGACAAGCTGAAGTATGGCCTGCAGCGTCACAGTACTTCTATGGATACACTGGGGAATGGCCTGCAGCGTCACAGTACTTCTATGGGTACACTAAGGAATGGCCTGCAGTGTCACAATACTTCTATGGATACACTGGGGAATGGCCTGCAGCGTCACAGTACTTCTATGGGTACACTAAGGAATGGCCTGCAGTGTCACAATACTTCTATGGATACACTGGGGAATGGCCTGCAGTGTCACAGTACTTCTATTGGTACACTAAGGAATGGCCTGCAGTGTCACAATACTTCTATGGACACACTGGGGTATGCCTTGCAAGATCACAGTACTTCTATGGACACACTGGGGAATGGCCTTCTACGTCACAGTACTTCTATGGATACACTGGGGAATGGCCTGCAGCATCACAGTAATTCAGTGGACACATTGGAGAACAACCTGCAGTGCTGCATTACTTCTATGGATACACTGGGGAATGGCCTGCAGGGTCACAGTAATTCACTGGACACATTGGATAATGACCTGCAGCTCTGCATTACTTCTATGGACACACTGGGGTATGGCCTACAGTACTTCTATAGATACACTGGGGAACAGCCTACAGCATCACAGTACTTATATGCATACATTGGGTAATGGCCGGCAAACTTTGCAGTACTTCTATGGCTATACTCAGTGGCGTAGCTATCGTGTGGCAGCCCCTGCAGCCGCTTGGGGGAGCGGGTCTGTGCAGGGCGCCCAGCACAGGATAGCTACCGTTAGTGTTTCCAATCATGTGTCAGCGGCACCCGTCACTAACATTAGGTTGCAGCAGCCCGCAGGTCTCCCCCCTCACTTATGTACAGCAGCGAGGATTATCGCGACAGCTTGCCTTGTAGCGCTATGTGCCGTCAGGGAGGGAAGCACTGCTGATTTGAAAAGACCGGCCGGACACTGGTTGAATTCTCTAAGCTAATCAGCGTCCGGTCGGTCTTTTCAAATCAGCAGCGCTTCCCGCCCCGACGGCACATAGCGCTACAATGCCGGCACCCCCTAATGACTGCCCACCCCCTTAAGATTAATCCCGCATGTTACCAGCATTGCAGGTGCGGGGCATCATGACATCATGCAGCTACACGGACGGACCCGCTCGCACTCATTTCGCGGCACACAAATATCGGGGAAACAGGGAGGAGGGACTGCTGGCGCCGCACCATCTACCCTCAACACAGGATCCTAAATCCAGCCAGAGGCACCGCACACTGAAAGCCCGGACCCAGCGCTGCTACTACAGTGCCGAGCACGAACAGGTCAGGCAGTGACTGGCTTTTTGTGGCTTAAGTCTCCCTCGCTGCTTTTCTGGCTGGCTGCCTGCTGTTGCTTTGAACATGCAGCGGCTGCAGTGCTGTTTCTCAGCTGGTGGTCTGGTCCCTTGTGCAGGAACAAATTTACTCCATCCCCTTGGCCTCCTTTCTGCAAACTGGTGACTGACCATGTGCTGTATTATTTATTTGGATTTTTTTTGTGGGAGTTGGGGTGGAAGGGGTTATATGACGTATTATATGTGGGGGGAGGGGACCTATGTGCTGTATTACTATCTGGGTGGGGACTTATCATGTGCTGTATTATATGTGGGAGGGGACCTATGTGCTGTGCTATAATCTCAGTGGAGGGATGTACAGTATGTGCTGTATTATTATCTGGGGGCTCTATTTGCTGTATTAGTATCTGTGAGGGGACCTATGTGCTTTGTTATTATATGGGGGGTCTATTTGCTGTGTTAGTATCTGTGGGGGGGACCTACAGTATGTGCTGTGTTATTATCTGGGGGCCTATTTGCTGTGTTACTATCTGTTGGGGGACCTACAGTATGTGCTGTATTAAGATCGAGGTGGGGGACTTATGTGCTGTATTATTATCTGGGGGACGCCGACTTATATGCTACATTAATTTCTGGGGGGACCTACAGTATGTGCTGTATTATTATCTGGGGGACGCCGACTTATATGCTGTATTAATTTCTGGGGGGGACCTACAGTATGTGCTGTATTATTATCTGGGGGACGCCGACTTATATGCTGTATTAATTTCTGGGGGGGACCTACAGTATGTGCTGTATTATTATCTGGGGGACGCCGACTTATATGCTGTATTAATTTCTGGGGGGGACCTACAGTATGTGCTGTATTATTATCTTTGGGGGATGACGTCATATATAGTTCTGCTATAGTAAAGTATTCATTCCTTTTTTCAATGAGTTTGCATTGATGCCCGGTAGGTGGTGATAGACACGCCCAGTAGGCAGTGATGGACACACCCCTCCAATTGTGCACCCTCTAATAAAATGGTCTGCGCACGCCTATGCAGGGAGGCATGTGGTATGAAGGGACTAGGAGTGACACGAAGGGACCAGGGAGGCATGTGTTAGGAAGGGACCTGGGGGACACAGGGAGGCATGTGGTGGGTAGGGACCTGGGGGGACACAGAGTGGCATGTGGTGGGAAGGGAACAGGGGTGACACAGGGAGGCATGTGGTGGGAAGGGTCCTGGGGGGACACAGGGAGGCATGTGGTCGGGAAGGACACGGAGAGGCATGTGGTGGAAAGGGACACAGGGGAGACAGAGAGGTAATGTGTATGGGGCATTATTGGGGGGGGGGGGGGCCTAAAAATATTTTGGCTTGGGGGAGCAAAATTTATAGTTACGCCACTGGCTATACTGGGGAATGTCCGGCAGCGTCACAATACTTCTATGGACACAATGGGGTATGGGCTGCAGCGTCACAGTACTTTTGATAGGAATACACCGCGTATGCCAGCAGCATCACAGCACTTCTATGGACACAATGGGGTATGGGCTGCAGCTTCTCAGTACTTTTGATAGGAATACACTGGGTATGGCCTGCTATGCCACAGTACTTCTATGGATACACTGGTTTATGGCCTGTAGTGTCACAGTACTTCTATGGATACATTGGGATATGGGCTGCAGCTTCACAGTACTTTTCATCGGAATACACTGGGTATGGCCTGCAGCATCACAGTACTCATGATAGGAATGTACTTACTATTTTTAAAACGTTTTTTATTTTAATTTTTTTTAACACTGGAGAAAGTGGACACCAAACAAGTGCATCTGGAGCTAATGGAAACTGGATAGGTGTGTCAGTAACACTGGAGCTGATGGACACAATTCAGGTGCATCAGTAACACTTTAGCATATGGACACCGAACAGGAGTGTTGGGAGCACTAGAGCTGGTGGACACTGGAAAGGTGCATCAGCAGCACAGGAAAGCATAGACATAGCACGCAAAGAAGCATCCATTGGAGTTATGGATGGAGCACAGCATAGACCTTGACCTGACACATCACAGTCCATAGATTGACAGCATAACCCTTGGATAGACAGAGCACAGACCCTGGATGGACAAAGCACAGAACCTGGATGGACACAGCACAGACCCTGGATGGACTTAGTACAGCCCCTGGACAGAAAGCACAGCCCCAGGATGCACACAGCACATCCTCTGGATGAACAGCACAGCCCCTGGGTGAACAAACAGACACAGCTTAATCATACATCAGAGTACAGCACAGCTGGAGTGAAGCAAATGGCAATGATCACAGCGGGAAGGGACTTATATGCAATCCAGAACTCATGAGAATATGACATTTTGCCTCGATTTAGGTACCAAGTAAGGTGGGAAACCCTGAGCCGGACTTGGATCCCCCTTGAATTTCTTTTGTTCGGGTGGGACGGGTCTAGTTTGAACTGTTAGAGGTTTACTTTCTGGGCAGTAATCAATGAAAATATTCACGGCGTACACCGAATCCTGTTTAGGATTCGCTGCACAGTCGCCGTGTTCCAGAGCCTCGCTGTCCCCCTATTCAACGTCGCAGGGGCTCGCGGCGGACGCTGCAGGGAGCCTGAGGATGGTGGCAGGCAGGGAGATGGAAGTCTCCCTGCCTGCCCCAGAACATATGTGGGGGGGAGGTGGGCTCCCCGGGAACCAGGCAGCACAAGCTGCCCCCCGGGAGAGCCAGCAGGGGACCAGGTATTCACTGCACCCGATCGTGCATATGTAATGATCGGGAGCAGTGAATATATGAATATGTAATGAGCTGCTCTCGGCCCCCTACTGGCTGCTCTGTGTAAAAAAAATTATGTTTTTTAAAATTAAATATATAATCATGTGCTATAAGGACATGAATAAAAATAGCATGCCTGTTCACAGAATAAAATTCCTGATTGTTTGACACCAAATGTAAAACAACAACTTTATTTTAAAAGTTCACTTTCCACTTCTCCATGAAAAGATGGCGATTTGCTACACGGCGACACGGCAAAAATCACTTTAGAAAGACGGCAAGAAGTGCACATTGAAAGGGTGATCTGCTTTCTGACCCAAAAAATCACCTTCCAACGAGAAAATAGCAAAAAATCGTCGTGAAACAGGGCGAATTATCCTCATTGAATACTTCTATCTGTCTGCAGCAGCCAGCCCAGCAATAGCCATCTATAATCAGGCTGAAGCCAATAGCCAGAAACAAAGGGTGATTCTTATTGGCTGTCAACAGCCTCTATTCCAACTGTTGTAGCTGGAAAGCCAGGATGAGAGGGAAAGGTATGTCTGGTAGAGGCAGTGGGGCAGATGTATTAAGCCTGGAGAAGAGATAAATTGGAGATAAAGTGAAAGGAGATAAAGCACCAGCCAATGAACTGTGTTTGAAAATGACAGTTGGGAGCTGATTGGCTGGTGCTTTCTCTTCTTTCACTTTATCTCCACTTTATATCCAGTTTATCTCTTCTCTGGGCTTAATACATCTACCCCTCTGAGACAAACAATAGAACCATCTTATCAACCAAGACTGATGGGCATGGCAGTAACTGCAGCTGCCTGCCGCACTGATGCTGCTGCTGGACCTACCATGGCTGAGGACAAAGAAGTACTTGGAGCTCTAGTTCTACAGGTCAGTCTAAATGGGGAAGAGGGGAGGCAGGAGGAAGACTGAGACACTTCATTACTGGATTTAATTTGTTGGGAGGATAAATTGTGTGATAGTTTTTTCTTGTGTGGGGCAATGTGTTTGAGGCTTTTTCTGTATGGGGGAGGATGGCAATGTGCTTGAGGCCTTTCCTATGTCGGTTCAAAGTGTTTGAGGTTTTTCCTATGAGGGTGCATTGGACTAATTTTTCCTGTGTGGGTTGATTATTACTGTGGGGGCTATTGTGTGATATCAGTGGAGACAGTCCCTACAACCTGTGAAGTGAGGTCATGCCCACTTTTTGTTATGCCCCCTTTTTCAGTTGCACGCCTGCCCCGTGTGTGATTGTGTGCAATAAGGTACGGTGTCAAAGAGGAAGGCCCCTTAGGCCCAGGAAGTCCCAATGGGCTCCATAAAGATATCCTGGCCATCCAATATGTTCCCAGAGGACGTAGTGACATCACACGGACCTTCCCACGCTGCTTTAATGTTTGATAATACACAAAATGGTTTCATCCACTGTATGTGGGCAGTCCGTTTACTTTAAATGTGACACAGGCATTAAGCCTACTTCCAAAAGACCTAGAGCCTGATACAGATTTGAATGCAATGCCGATGTTCACACAGCTGAGCATTTATCAGTGGACTGTACATGCGCCAAGGTTCTCTCTTGATGCCTCCTGCTATTAGCAGCAAAGTTATAGTTATATTAATTTTCTGAGAGGAGGGCCCCAAATTGCTATCTTGCCTAGGGCCCCATGAGGTCTAAATCCACCTCCGATGTGTTCAGAAACAATATAGTGCATACACACAGAGCAATTTGCCGAACGAGGAATGATCTAGGTAGCTAGTCTAGTAATATGCACCTTTTTGGAACAAATTCGCATGTACCGAGGACAGAAACCGTCATTAATGACCATTGTTAAATACACGCTGGGCAATATTTTGAACAATATAGCCCAGCAGAGCAAAAAAATTAGTGATATTGTACAGTGTGTATGCACCTTCAGATATCTGTGACCTACATACTGAATCAGTGGATTTTTCTTCACATCAGAACCAGAGTGACAATTCATATCAAATGCTAGACTATTTATTTATGTGTTATTTTTTCTATGTGGAGGAAGTGATACCCTTGGATTAAGAAATTTAAAGAAGAAGAACAATTTTGTACAACATTTGTGTTAATGTAAAACCTCTCTTTTTCTATTTACTGTGTATTATACAGGCTTTATTGTCACTTTCAGTGGCTTTATATGGCTACTAATGTGGATTATGTGTGTTGCCACCTTCCTATATCTAATTATTTATGTTGCACCATGCGAGGTTTTGTCAAATATACATTTCTGATGTATAGTAAAAGGCATATTTTATCCCATTATACCCTACCAGTGGCGGAAATTCCTACCAGTTGCCTGGAGGCAAGATAAATATTGCCCCCCCCCACACACACACACACACACACACACACACACCAACTTATATAAATATATGTTATGTATATTATGTTTAAAATAAAAAGAGTGTAATGTCTATACACCTGCTAGGAGGGGGAGTCAGCCACATAACTGTTATCAATGGCATTCAATTAACTGATTCAAACTTGCAGAGGAGGAAAGGTGCCCCCTTGGGAGCAAGAGCCCGGCGGTAGATGACTCCATTGTCTCGCAGAGTTACGCTTCTGTACTCTACATACAGCAGATCCAGTACATCATCCAGTACAAATTGTACTTTACCAGTGACTTTTTGGTTCTGTCACAGCACCATTTTATTCACAGATGTGCTGAGACTTAGAAAGTCTATTCGCCGCTCTTTAAGGAAAGTCAGACAGTGTGAAGCAGAGAAAGTCCAGCTTACAACAAAAGGGGCCCGTAGCTCTTTAATATGTAATTATATTTAAGTCTTATACTCTGAAATATTGTATTTCATAATACATGTGGGAAAACATGTGTAATATTCATTTTAAAATTTGGAATTTCACCACATAAGCCACACCTGTATGTATAGAGAAGTATAAATTATATATATATATATATATATATATATATATATATATATATATATAAAGGGTGATACGGTCCGGCACTCACTCCAGTAGGTCAGCTGCCCCGGTGCCCATACAAACAATGGGATATAGGATGGAAGAGACTGGCACTCAAGGGTCTTTGTAAAAAGCAGTGTATTCACAGGAAAAACATCCAACGTTTCGGGGCTGCGCCCCTTTGTCAAGGTGTTACCACATACACCTTGACAAAGGGGCGCAGCCCCGAAACGTTGGATGTTTTTCCTGTGAATACACTGCTTTTTACAAAGACCCTTGAGTGCCAGTCTCTTCCATCCTATATATATATATATATTTATATATTTCTAGTTGCTCACAGCCCTCTTTAACCAAAAGCTTAAAACATTCAATGAAATGTTATATAGGAAACAGATGGATTGAGCATCACTTGGAATTGATGAGTATTATATAGCTAGTTTTCATTGGTATGTCCATATACTGTAATACCTGTATGCATTTCAAAGAAACGATATTCCATTAAATATGTGCACTCCCCAGTGTCATGAAACATTTTTTCCATTTAACTTAAAATGGAAACTTTATTATTTTTTATCCAGTCAAATACATTCTTCATCTAATTTTTTACCAGATCAAAACTATCAAACAATGCCGCGTGTATATATGGAACTTGAATGCAATTGATTTCAACAGACCTTTTTTTTTTCTGTATCTGTATCATCTATGTATGTGTGTGTGTGTGTGTGTGTGTGTGTGTGTATATATATATATATATATATATATATATATATATATATATATATATATATATATATATATATATATATATATATATATATATATTCAGGGTTGCCGACTTGCACAAGATCCTCTCCGGGAGAAGCCCGGAGAGGAATCTTTTATTACGAGTTCGGGGGCGGGGCTTAACGGTGACTTCATTAAGCCCCACCCCCATTACGGCAAATAGACGAAATAACTGATCTCCATGGAGGGGGCGGGGCTAAAATGACACGATTGTGTCATTTTAGCTCCGCCCCCTCCTCTGAGACCCGCGGATTGTGGCATTTAAATGCCGCGATCGGCGGGGGCTCAGTGTGGGTCCCCCTGATTCCGGGAGGGTTGCCCACCCTTCCGGGGCCCGGGAGGGGGGACCCGATTTTCGGGAGACTCCCGCAAATTCCGGGAGGGTCGGCAACCCTGATATATATATATATAAACAGGGTCCCATGTACAATACGGACAGCCCTGATATTTATCTACAGCAGCTGGTGAGGGCGCATTAGTTCCTCCATGACTGCAATAACTGCACGCCAACGGCGTATGTAACAATGTTCTGGATAAGTTTATCCATTTGGTTAGATGTGTTGCTGGCTTTGCTTCATTGTATTGCATTTTTTTATGTGTTGTAAATATATATGTAACAGAATGGGTTAAGTTTTTAGCACATATCATTCACATAAGTTGGTTTGTTTTACATCAGTGATAGGGCACCAGTTGGTCATTTCACTGTCTTATTCACGAGTTTATTTATACTCATTCATGCACATTTTTCTATTTATTGTATCACGTATTTTAATATGATTAATGTATGCACGCCTCCCTCAGCTTCCCCAGGTGTGGTTACCGAGTGGGGTGACGTCAGTAGACGGCGCCTGCTCAGTGGCCGACGTGGGGAGGAGGAGGGAACTTGAAGGTACATAAGAAAGTACTGGTAACATGTATCATTGTCTTCTACACCTTGATAAAGAAGCCGCACTGGCTTGGAAACGTTGGTGACAGCCAAGTCTCCTGTCTGATTTATTTCGTGAGTGCCGCCGCTACAAGCACATATATTATACAGGCTGTGGGCTACAGTCCTGTTCAAGGAGGGCACCACAACTTACAGACTTTGTCTTGATTGCCTGGGAGTGCCGCTCTGTTATATGAGCACAAATTCAATATGATATGTCCTCTGGCTTCTTTCAAAAAGATCCCAATGATCTTCTTCAGGACCGCCTCTGAATGTCTTAAAACAATGCTTTACTCCCTTAAGATGTTGATCTAATTGTTGGGCTGATGTACATGAAAGATCACAGTCTTTACACTTATAGTTTGATTTTTCTTTGCATAAAAGGCAGCTCCAAATTCACTTCATTTACAAATCTCATTCTAGTTGTGAGAAGGGTGTGCACTTCCGGGAGCACCAAATTTTTTTTATTTAATTATGAAGTATAAAATTAGGGATTCTGTGGAAACCAAATCACGTTCAGGTAGACTAACAAAAATTTCAGCCACAACTGCCAGGAAAATTGTTTGGCAAGGAAGAATCCACAAATAACTTTAGCTGAAAAAAGTGTTGTGGTTGTTTCAAGATGCACAATAAGGAGGCATTTGAAAAAAAAATTGGTCGCATGGTCGAGTCGCCAGAAGAAAGCCATTACTACGCAAATGCCACAAAGCATCCCGCTTACAATATTCCAAACAGCACAGAGACAAGCCTCAAAACTTCTGGAACAAAGTCATTTGGAGTGATGAGACCAAAATGTAACTTTTTGGTCACAACCATATTCGTTACATTTGGAGAGGAGTCAACAAGTCCTATGATGATTAAAAATACACCATTCCTACTGTGAAACACGGAGGTGGATCGCTGAAGTTTTGGGGGTGTGTGAGCTACAAAGGTATTGGAAACTTGGTCAAAATTGATGGCAAGATGAATGCAGCATGTTATCAGAAAAATTTGCACTCATCAGCCCGGAAAGCTGCGCATGTACTTGGACAACATGACAATAATCCAAAACACAAGGCCAAGTCGACCTGTCATTGGCTACAGCAGAATAAAGTGAAGGTTCTGGAGTGGCCATCTCAGTCTCCTCACCTCAATATCATTGAGCCACTCTGGGGAGATCTCAAACATGCAGTTCGAGCAAGACTTTACAGGAACTGGAGGCTTTTGCCAAGAAGAATGGGCAGCATTATCAACTGAGAAAATAAAGAGCCTCATCCACAACTACCACAAAAGACTTCAAGCTGTCATTGATGTTAAAGGGGGCAATACTCTATATATATATATATATAACTGGGGTAGGTAAACTTTTGAACAGGGTCATTTAGGTAGTTTCTGTATTAACTACACGAAAAGCGTTTGTGGCTAATTTTAATTTATATTTTTATATATATATATATATATATATATATATATATATATATACTGATTTAAACAGTATATTTCAGGCTGTGAAGCCTTGACTGTGTAGTCTTTTTATATATCTAGTCTTTAGGTGTCAAGTATTTTAGTATTAAGTATTAGATATTAATATAACATTAGAGATTTACTGGAACTCCTCAGCTCTTCTGCTCCTCTGACTTCAACCTCTCTGTCTCCTATGGTAAATTCAACCTTATCACAGGCATACCTGCATACTGTCTCTCTCTCTGTGTTGTAACATCCACATGCTTTTGAACTCTACTGGGTAAATTCAACCTTATCACGGGCATACATGCATAGTGCATACTGTGTCTCTCTCTGTTGTAACATCCACATGCTTTTGAACTCTACAGGGTAAATTCAAAATAGAATATTATTTGTTTAGCTATTTCTGCTGAAGTCTGTACCCAAGCAGGAAATCTGTGTTCTAGTGGGGGCAGTGATCTGATATTGATCACACCTTTGATTGAACCATTTGTTGTGGGTGGAGTTTAAAGGGGGGATTGCTAGCATCTGTATGCCTATTTAATCAGTATATTTCAGGCTGCGAAGCCTTGACTGTGTAGTCTTTAGATATCTAGTCTTTAGATATCAAGTATTTTAGTATTAAGTATTAGATATTAATATAACATTAGATATTTACTGGAGATAAACAGGAGAAAACAGAAGGACTGAAAACTCTTCAACCTCCACTGAAATTCAATCAAACAAAATACTACAGTGAGTTACCTGATCCAGCAACACCAACAGTCTGCACAGCCTGGACACTTAACACGTAATGCTGTGAGACACTCCTTTTGCCTCCCTTATAGCCTAACTGCATTCATTGGTTAACAATTTCAGCCATCCCTTATCTTCCAACATTACACAACATTACTTCTGAAGGTCTGCATAAAAACCCCAAAACTCAGGAACATCATGTGGCCTCAACTCACCTTTGCCATGAGAACACCTGGACCAGGCCCACCACCCCTACGGATGAGAACACCAGGACTACCACCAGCCCTACCCCTTCATGGTGAGCATGGAGCTGTGAGGGGAAGGACCAGGGCCAGCCTATGTAGCAACACTTCCGTCATCAGTCCCTTATAAAGGTGTCGGTCCCCTACAAAGGTGTGTTCATGTCTTTTCTCTCCCCCTCCTCTCCTCCAGCATACATCTACCCCATCATGTGCTTTTCCTGTGTGTTTAATGTGTACCTCCACAGATTGCACACCCTGCCAGCTCTGACCTATGCAGTGCACCAAGCTGGTTGCCTCAGATGGTATATCTGCGGGCAGGTTGTGGGTCACGTGGAGGTTTCTGTGCAGGGTTTATCATACTACTACACAAGTATTTGCATTCCAATATATGCATTGGGTCATTGTATGGCTCGCCTCCTACAGTGTAACCTTCATCCCACCATGGCTGCCTCATCTGGTGCACTTGCAATACATGGACCTGAGTATACATTGAAATCATCCATTTTGGCTAATTTCTTTTAGGGGTAATCTATTCCACCCAAGGTAATCCTACGCAGAGCGCCTAAAATGGCTGCCGCACCTTGTACCTTGCCAGGGTGGAGTACACAACCCATGGAAGTTATTATCCAAAATGCTGCACCACTCCTGCATTATGCTTACTGTGTGCTCAAGGGTATCTTTTGTCTGTGACTTATCTGTTACTGTACCACCAACATCCTCTGTATTATGAGTAAAAAATAAAAAGATGTGCCAGCGCTGGCTGTACCAATGATTAGACAAGACGGTTCTCAAAAATATTATACAAATGTATTCATTATAAAAAATAAAATATAATGATAATAATAATATGATGAAACGTTAGACATAAAAAGTAAATGTGCATAATTCATAAAAAGTCAATGTGCATAATTAAAATAATATATCACATGGATACTTTGGCGTGATGTTATTTCTGGAGTTTCCGATAAGAAAGCTGACAAAATGAATTCATATTACCATCCGAACCCTTCTGGTAGGTATTTAGGTACTTGTTTCCTAGAACGGCCACAATCGTGAGTGATCGTGGCTCTTAATTAAGGGACACGATCCTCACGATGTGGCCGATTTTTTATAATTTTTTCCATTTGATTGACAGAAATCGGGTCAATCGGTCGGTCGCGACCAATTAAAATCGGCCGCGATGCGACCGACCGATTGACCCGATTTTTCCATAGACTTCAATGTTAAAAAATCTTTTAACATTGAAATCGGTCGGTCTTGTGCCATTATAATGGCACAAGATGAGATGGACTTGATTAAGTCCATCTCACATAGGGAAAAATGATAAAAAAGGTGAAATGGGCCAATATGACCCATTTCACATTTTTTATGTGCCCGCCATGACCCCACGATAGACGTGAACCCGAAGCGTGGCGAGCGCAGCGAGCCCGCGAGGGGCGGCGGTGCGCGTCCTCCGACCTTTTCATTTCCCTACTATCCACTAGGGCGTGGAGTGAGAATATAATAGTGTGGCGAGCGCAGCGAGCCACCGAGCCCGAAGCGTGGCGAGCGCAGCGAGCCCCGCGAGGGGACGCGTATACCTGTGAAGTTAGACGCGTCCCCTCGCGGGGCTCGCTGCGCTCGCCACGCTTCGGGCTCGGTGGCTCGCTGCGCTCGCCACACTATTAGATTCTCACTCCACGCCCTAGTGGATAGTAGGGGAATGAAAAGGTCGGAGGACGCGCACCGCCGCCCCTCGCGGGCTCGCTGCGCTCGCCACGCTTCGGGTTCACGTCTATCGTGGGGTCTAGCACACTTATTAACATTTGGGGGGGCAATTTAAACAAATCTGGTGTAAAAAAAAAAAAAATCGGGTGAAAAATCGGCAGATCGGATCGGTCGCATCGTATGCGACCAAATCGCATGCGATGCGACCGATCCGATTTTTTATCTTACGACCACAACGATCTAAATCGTTGTGGCCGTTCTAGGAAACAAGTACCGGTATTTATATCCAGGATCAAGTAGTCGTAAGTTGCCCTATAATTTCAAGGGCTCAGGCTTCCCATTTGGACAATCGTCCTCTTTAGTGCTGGAATATTAGGGATCGTGCAGATAACCCAAAATAAATTGGTCCAGATGTTTTGAGAGACGTCAGCGGGAGATGGACAGGTCACAATGGATGGAGTGGATGGTGTCAGCAAGAAAGAAAACAGCTCAACGCGTTTCCCCGGATCATATACCTCCTGCTTCCTCAGGAGCAAGTGTCAACTGTGAGCTCAGTGCTCATACTTATACCAGAGAGCTAATTGTCTAACCGATTCACCTGTGGGTCAATTACACACTAAAAATTATTTCAAAATATGAGAACCATCTTAAAAATACCTAAGTTACACATTCTGTTAGTATAGGAGGCAGTACTATAAATAATATAGTTATTTTGAACACATTAAAGGTATTTTTTGCAATAGAGAAAAGATTGTTTTGTGTTTACAGGATCACGTGACCCAGAAAGAAATGGTGTGTATATTAGAGGACACTAGTAGCACAGTTTAAATACCATAATTGGAGTAGATAAATGGTAGGTCCCTCAGTGTGATCCGGGACATCATGGGGACCCAGCCGCCAGCCACCGATTGCCGGTATTGGTGGTGAGGATGGGTGAATCCCCATCGGCATCCCAGGCCGTGTCCAACGCTTTGCCAGGTTATGGTGTCCGGTCACGTGCTCGTCATGTTACCGAGTCCGCATTCGGCAACCGAGAAGACGTCCCCCTTGTATGTCCAACCGCCAGGGCCGGTGGGGGCGCCCCGGTGCCGGAGGGGGGGGGGGTGGGGGGTGGTACCTGTCCTGCGGCGCAGTGTATTTAAAGCTGGCGGTGGAGGCAGCGGGGGTCCCTACAGTCCATTAGAAATAACGAGCGCTATCCGCCGGGCTATGCGGAAGCGCTTCTAGTGTGAAAACACTGGCAGCACGCTGATTGGCTGAGATCAGCCTGCGCCGTGCTGCCAGAGTTTTCACACTAGAAGCGCTTCCGCATAGCCCGGCGGATAGCGCTCGTGATTTCTAATGGACTGCAGGGACCCCCGCTGCCTCCGCCGCCAGATTTAAATACACAGCGCCGTAGGACAGGTAACGGGCGGCACAAAATGCCGCCCTCCAGTGGCCGGCGCCCTAGGCAAATGCCTAGATTTGCCTAGTGGTGGCGCCGGCCCTGCCAACCGCCCAGAGAGCTGGTGGGCGTATTACGCTTGTGTCATAAAATGATGGCTTCCGGGAGGAAGTACAGCAGGGGAAGCGTCTCTGCTCTGCTAGGCAATGAGGGACAGACATGGATATTTTTTAAACATTTTAAGAGAATACAAACAGATGAAAAAAATTGGCATCAGCTATTCATATATATGGACCAAAAATTATATATATAACAGTGGGAATACAATAATAAATCTACATTCATTTAGAAACAGTATAAGATGTGTGACTTCTGTCATTTTGAAGAATCTTTAGTATATATTAGAATATTTTGCAATCAATTGATCTTGTTTACAATATTGGGTCGCAATACAGATTAATAGTAATGCTAGTAAAAAATAATCCATAAAAATAATACTGATATATGAAAATAAATTGATACATGAAAAGAGAAAATTATATAGAAATAATAATAATAATAATAAAATAATAATAGTAAAAATAATAATATATAAAGAATAATAATAAAATAATAAATAAAAATAATACAATAAAAATCATTTAAAAAAATATATAAATTAAAAATATATATAAAGAAGGAATGACAATAAATATGAATGTAAATAATGATATATATATATATATATATATATATATATATCATTATTTACATTCATATTTATTATCATTAGCTGGCGATTGTGCACCCCACAATCTCTATTTATTTTCTATCCTCTGTATTATGTGCATTGTTTTTTAATGTCTGTAAAGTGCCTTGAGTCCTGTTGGAGAAAGTGCGCTATATAAATTAAACTTACTTACTTACTAAGTGACTGAAAGCCTGCAGTATGGCAGACTTACTCAGGCTTGCAGTCGCAGATGAACATCCTCATCCTCTGATTCCTCACCCCTTTCAGTACGTACATCTTGATCCTCACAGATTATCAATTTGTCCCCGCTAGAATCCACCATTACATATCCGTCTTTAGTCTCTGGAGGCAATTGCTGGTCTTTGTGAAGAATTGATCATTCATTTTGATGAACCTTATACGCTACTCGCTGAACAGTTTCTGGCTGCACTAAAAACTCTTTCGGAGAAGACATTGGACTTATGCAACAGTACCAATGGACTGGACTTATGTGTCAGTATCACTGGACTTTAACGACAGTATAACTGGACTTATGCAACAGTACCAATGGACTTTAACGGCAGTGCCACTGGACTGGTCTTTTTCAGCACTATCACTGGACTGGGCTATATACAGCAGTATCACTGGACTAGACTATAAAGCAGAATAACTGGACTTTAATGGCAGTATTACTGGATTTATGCAGCAGTACCAATGGACTTTAACGGCATTGCCACTGGACTGGACTTTTACAGCAGTTTCACTGGACTGGACTTATGTAGCATTATCACTGGACCTTAACACCAATATTACTGGACTTATACAACAGTATCACTGTACTTATGTAGCAGTATCACTGGACTTTAACGGCAGTATTACTTGACTTATGCAGCAATACCAATGGACTTATGTAGCAGTATCACTGGACTTTAACGGCAGTATTACTTGACATATGCAGCAGTCCGTGTTGTGCAAGGTTCTTCAGCCAGTTGAACTTGCCCCACATGAAGTCAGTTCTGACACTGCGTGCTTGAGTCAGTTCATTCCTCTGATTAAGAAAATAAACCAAAACTGCGCAAAGTTGGAATACTTTTAAAATATCAAGAATTAGGAAATATAACCAATAATATTCTCGTAAACTGAACAGCTGATAGGTGGCCACTTTATTATAAAATCATGACACAATCACAATATTGTACATATAAAATAAAACATAAAAAAAAAATGGTAATAAGACATAATAACAATTATGGTTAGGTGAAAGCGCCCGTCAAGCAAAGATAGGTAGCGTCTCTAGATGGCAATAAGTGCTGAAAAATTAATCTGCAATTAGTAGTTTAGGATTAGTTGCTTGTAATTGCCAGATGTGATTTATAAGCAGTTCTTATGGGTGCATAAGGAGGTCAGCTTTATCCTCCCAAACTGTGTGCCTAGGCACCCTGGGGTGCCTCAGGACACTTGCAGGGGTGCCTTGGGTTGGTGAAACAAGATCAATGCATATTATTTATGGTCAATGTACCAGGAAAAATCAGTGCTGGTGGCTGCCAATCAATATATGTGGACAAACAGAAGCAAATCCTGTCCCTCGCCAGATAACTGTGACATAAACACAATGCACTTAAATTAATATTTTTTTTCTGAATTTCTCGATAAGAAGCATTTGGCCTAGAGGTGCCTTGAAAATATTTTGATGCTCTAGGGTGCCGTAATTCAAAAAAGTTTGTGAACCACTGCCCTAGGTAGTTTGTTATGAGTTAGTATGTTAATGCAAGTCGTTGTTGTTAGTAAGCCTCATAGTTACTTTACTTTAAGTTCATTTAATGGTCATGTCTGGCCAGACAGAATGATAAAAAGGTCTATTTAAAACCTTAGTAGATGCACTGTACAAATTTTCTCTCTGAAGAAGCCGCTGAAGCCTACAGCAGGCGGGGAAATGCGTAAGAGATCTAAGAGACACAGACATTCATGTCATATATGCATCCAAGGATCCTACTCAATACTTTGCCGTAATTCAAACCTATGGTGTTCCACTCCGGATAAAGTTGCCCTGCAGAGAATTCTGCATCAGCAACTGGGAGGCACAAGAAGACATCCTATCTTCTAAGGTTTTAAAGGTACCATTTTATCATTCTGTCTGGCAAGACATGACCATTAAATTAATTTAAAGTAAAGTAACTACGGGTAACTAAACTACTAATTGCAGATTAATTTTTCAGCACTTATTGCCATCTAGAGACGCTACCTATCTTTGCTTGAAGGGCGCTTTCACCTAACCATAATTGTTATTATGTCTTATTACCTGTTTTTTTAAATGTTTTATTGTATATGTACTATATTGTGATTGTGTCATGATTTTATAATAGAGTGACCACCTATTAGCTGTTCAATTTACGAGAATATTATTGGTTATATTTCCTAATTTAATTTTTGATATTTTAAAAGTATTCCAACTTTGTGCAGTTTTGGTTTATTTTCTTTGTCTTTTTCCTTGCACTGGGGCACCGAGCGGCCCTAAACAGGACAGCAGCATTGTTGGTAATACTATACTATACTGCATTGGTTTATTAATCTGTATTTTAAATTATTCCCACCAGATTTGTTTAGCGCTGGTCTTTGGTCCTTTTTTTTTCATTCCTCTGATCAGGCTGTTGCAGAAGCAGCTGGACAAAATGAAGGAGGAGCTAAAGCATTGCGATTCCGTAAAGTATTTTGCTCTTGCGGATGAAGCCCTTTATACACTTTACCAGGATACAAGGGTGGTCAGTCTATTAAAGTCAAAATACATTCTGGCCACCGTGCTCAATTCTAGGTTTAAAGCATATGTTGTGTCTCTGTTTCTGGCGGAGACAAGTCTACATTGGTGCAAAGACCTGCTGGTCAGGAGATTTCCATCTGAATCGGACCTTGACACGGTAACATCTCCTCCTTCATTTTCTCCCACACTTGTAACTGTGAGGAAACAGCTCAAATTTCCTACCTGACCCGCTGGCGGTGATGCAGGGCAGGCAGGAGCAAGTTTGGAGATCTGTTCCTGACTGAAGGACCTGCCAATGATTGCTGACATGTCTACTGTCACTGCATACAATGCTGTCACCATTGAGAAAATGGTGGAGGATTACATTGGTGACAGCATCCAAGTAGGCATGTCAGACAGTCCGTACCTGTACTGGCAGGAAAAAAGACAGTGTGGAAGCCCCTGTACAACCTGACTCTATTTTACCTGAGTTGTCCTTCCTCCAGTGTGAATTTTTAGTGCAGCCGGGAATCTGGTCAGCGAGCGGCATAGGAGGTTGCTTCAGCAAAATGTGGAGAAAATGATCTTCATCAAAATTAATTATCAATTCTTCAATGAAGACCAGCAATTTCTTCAAGAGGCTACAGAAGGAACTTTGATTATGGATTTCAGCGGGGAAAAATTGATAATCTGTGAGGATGAGGATGTAGTACTGAAGGGGGTGAGGAATCGGAGGATGAGGACAACATCTTGCCTCTGTAGAGCCAGTTTGTACAGGAAAAGATGTTAGCTTCTTTTATATGTGGGGCCCAAACAAACCAATAATTTCAGCCACAGTAGTGTGGCAGACCCTGTAGATTAAATGGTTTGTTAAAGACAGTGTGCATGTCTTATTTACACAACATAAGGGTGGGTGGGACAATTCCCTCTTACACCTATTTTTTTGGCATTATGTGCTCTTTGGGGCCTAGTTTTTTAAACTGCCATCCTGTCTGCTGCTGCAGTACCACGTGTTTGTGGGTTATGAGGTATTCAGGATAGACTGTAAATGAGTGAAATTTAATGTTATTGAGGTTAACAATAGCGTAGGAGCAAAAAAAAGCTGCAATTTTAGTGATTTTTTTTATGGTACAAAAGCCAAAACAAGAAATGCCACGAAACACTGAAGGGTGGTGTTTTGTAACAGATCCAGATCCAAAACACTGCCAGAGATACACATCCAAAACACATTTCACAGAACCCTGAAAGTGGCCAGAGCACATCCCTACACTCTATATCCCCTACTACATGTACATGCGCACATATAATTTTAGGATACATTTTGTTGGGAGCCAATTAACCTACCAGTATATTTTTGTGGAAACTGAAGTATCCAGAGTAAACCCACGAGGAGAATATACAAATTCCGCACAGTTAGGGCCATGGTGGGAATAGAACACAGTGCTGTGGGGGCAGTAATGCTAACCATTACACCATCTGTGCTGTAAATATAAATTTGTTTTGCATACCACAAAGTGGTATGGAAATAATTATGAATAGCCTCTTTGGTAGTATGTGGTCTGTGAAACTATTCCATGTTGCTAAAAAAAATTTGGTGCATGATTCCTTTTGGTGTGAAGTATACTCCAGTATTTTATTATATTAATAATATAATATTCAGTTCAGTGCTGTCTTTGGATATCTGCACTCTGCTAGTACTCCTTTTTTGTATATTGGTTAATAGTTTTTTCTAGGAGTTCCAGCCATCTTCTATTGGGAGCAACTGTTGATTTCAGATATTACATATCATTTTGTAGATTTCTATAATCGAAATATTTATCTGGCCTACAGTCTTGGTCTTCTCAAAGGTAGTTGTTACATAGGGCTACATTGCGTTACCCTTCGCATGCGCATGGACCACAATGCATGTGCGCAAAGCTGGAAATCGATGAAAGCCTGCTACTTTTTTTAATCACTGGCTGTTTGCAAGGAGATTGACAGGAAGTAGGTGTCACGACCACCATGTCTGCCACCCATACCTCCCACACTGAGGCGCCATGATGCTGTGAACTCTGCCTGGGCCTTGCTGGACACGCTGCCTGAAGTGTACTGCACACACTTCCTGGTTTTCAAACCTGTCGCCTTCCCTGGCGGCGGCCATCTTGTTGGTTTCTCCAACCAGGCTGCACTACCAATTACCTTCAGCCAATTACAGTGTAGCTCTCCATTTAAATACTGACCAGCTGGGCCAAACAGTCAGTCAGTACAATGGTGTCCTTTCCCTAGGCATCTGACTCCCACTCCTGCTGAAAGCGCTGCTGCCTGTCCGCTATCTCCAGACTAAATCCACTCCTGCTCGCCTGCTGTGTAGACCATCCACCTGCAGAACCCTGCTGCCGCCTCTACGGTCCGGACAAG
Organism: Crinia signifera; assembly: GCF_055691185.1. NCBI lineage: Eukaryota > Metazoa > Chordata > Amphibia > Anura > Myobatrachidae > Crinia > Crinia signifera. The sequence goes on from NC_139219.1 coordinate 101,983,758, forward strand.
GTTAGCCCCCCAAAGGGGATCACCCTTTCCTCACCTGACGGTTACTTCCACCGCTACTCTCCCTGGTCACAGCTACTCAGGCCTGCTGCAATACTTCCCGGATTCATCCTATCAAGCATCCAATCTTCCAATCATCCAGTCACCCAATCGTCCAATCTTCCAACCATCCAATCGCCCAATCGTCCAATTGTCCAATCGTCCAATCGTTCAACCATTCAATCATCCAATCTTTCATTCAGTCATTCAATCTTCAATTCAATCATCTCTTCAAGTAAATCCTTCAAATCAACTATTCAAGTTTACGTTTATTCTTCAAATCTACACTTCAAGTCATCTTCAGTTTTCAACCTCGTTATCCATCCACTACGAACTTTACAATAAGTTTTATATATCATTGACTCTGGTTATTTCATATCTACAGTATTACCTTTGTGCCACAGTTCAGCTTCTGTATTGCAGTATCTTTATTAAAACTGGTTTTCTTTTATCCAATTGCATCCCTCCCTTCTGTCGTCTATGGAAAAACCTTACATCAAGGCACCTAGCCTCCATTACACTCCAGCTGGTGCTACTGCTAGCGTGACAGTAGGCATCTGTTGGTGGTAACAGGACGTTTCATGGGAGCGCCAAGAAAAACTCAGGCAAGCCAGAAAAAAACACTGGGAGTGTCAGGGAAAATGCAACAGGCCATATGAGGGAAATTTACCAATATGAAAAACCTAGTTTTTCGTATTGGTATTTCTCCTACGACTGCATATGACTGTTTCAGTCGTATGCAAAGTCGTGTTCCGGAGGGGAATGTACAAAAGCAGTCATATACGTCTGCTTTGTAACCCACCGATGTCGTAGGAATTCGTATTAGCTGGCCATATATACGGCCGCTAATACGAATTTGTACAGGCAGTCTGCATGGATCAGTCAGATCCGTGCAGGCTGCAAGGTGTAAAAAAAATAGAAAAATTAAATAAATAAATAAAAAACGGCGTGGGGTCCCCCCCACATCTGTAACCAGCACCAGGCTGAAGGAGCCGGGGCCGGTAATTAAAAATCAGGGAACCCAACAAATAGGGGTTCCCCGATTTTTAACAACCAGCCCCAGGCTCCAGGTCCGGGGCTGGTTCCCAAAATACGGGGTACAAAATGACTAGGGGTCCCCCGTATTTTAAGAACCAGCCCCAGGCCAAACCAGCCAGCAGGGTAATGCCACAGTCGGGGGGAGACTTTTTATACAAGTCCCCCCGGCCAAAGCATTAACCCCCTGACCAGTCAGCCTGGCCAGGGGCCCTGGGGGAGTGGGGACCCCCCCAATAAAGGGGTCCCCCCCTCCAGGACTTACCTGACCAGGCTGAAGCCTGGTGCTGTCCTCGATGCCCCTGGGCGGTGGGCATCGAGCTGATAGTGGTGTAAAAAATAGAATAATCTATTGTCTAATACTGGGGCACTATGAGTCCCAGCAAGCCTCCCCCGCAAGCTGGGACTTGGAGAACCACAAGTCCCAGCCTGCGGGGCATTAAAGGGCCCGCTGGGTCTTGTAGTGCCACAGTATTAAAAATAGTAAAATAAAACACACTGACACACACTTAAAATAAAACTTTAATACATACAAAGCCCTTACATACTGATACTTACCTATCTTCTTCCCGTAGGTAGCCCTGGTCCTGATGTCCTGATGTCCTGTGTCGTCTTCTGGTCCATGTCGACGTCGCTGTCCATGTCGGCGATGGCGTCGGCATCCAGAGTCCGACGAAATCCATGTGGGAACCTATGGAAGGAAACCATACTCACCTGTCCCAGGGCGACGTAGTCCAGGTAAGGGTCTTTGCAAAAAAACAAACCGACACGCGAAACCAGACGAACAGCAGAGAGCCGCATGGTGTTTGTGTACATCGTGCGGCTCCGCCTCCCGAATGCCGCTATTGGCCGCCTTGCGGCCTAGCGGCCAATCAGGAGCCGCTAGGCCGCTAGGCGGCCAATAGCGGCATTCGGGAGGCGGAGCCGCACGATGTACACAAGCACCGTGCGGCTCTCTGCTGTTCGTCTGGTTTCGCGTGTCGGTTTGTTTTTTTGCAAAGACCCTTACCTGGACTACGTCGCCCTGGGACAGGTGAGTATGGTTTCCTTCCATAGGTTCCCACATAGATTTCGTCGGACTCCGGACGCCGACGCCATCGCCGACATGGACAGCGACGTCGACATGGACCAGAAGACGACACAGGATATCAGGACATCAGGACCAGGGCTACCTACGGGAAGAAGATAGGTAAGTATCAGTATGTAAGGGCTTTGTATGTATTAAAGTTTTATTTTAAGTGTGTGTCAGTGTGTTTTATTTTACTATTTTTAATACTGTGGCACTACAAGACCCAGCGGGCCCTTTAATGCCCCGCAGGCTGGGACTTGTGGTTCTCCAAGTCCCAGCTTGCGGGGGAGGCTTGCTGGGACTCATAGTGCCCCAGTATTAGACAATAGATTATTCTATTTTTTACACCACTATCAGCTCGATGCCCACCGCCCAGGGGCATCGAGGACAGCACCAGGCTTCAGCCTGGTCAGGTAAGTCCTGGAGGGGGGGACCCCTTTATTGGGGGGGTCCCCACTCCCCCAGGGCCCCTGGCCAGGCTGACTGGTCAGGGGGTTAATGCTTTGGCCGGGGGGACTTGTATAAAAAGTCTCCCCCCGGCTGTGGCATTACCCTGCTGGCTGGTTTGGCCTGGGGCTGGTTCTTAAAATACGGGGGGACCCCTAGTCATTTTGTCCCCCGTATTTTGGGAACCAGCCCCGGACCTGGAGCCTGGGGCTGGTTGTTAAAAATCGGGGAACCCCTATTTGTTGGGTTCCCTGATTTTTAATTACCGGCCCCGGCTCCTTCAGCCTGGTGCTGGTTACAGCTGCGGGGGGGACCCCCACGCTGTTTTTTTTTTAATATTTATTTATTTTTTCTATTTTTTTACACTGAAGCCTGCACGGATCTGACTGATCCGTGCAGGCTTAAAGCAAATACGACAGGGAAAGCAAGGTGTATTTTCCTGTCGTATTTGCGTGGGTGTTTCACACCACTTAGCAGCCGTATTATCAGTACGGCTGCTTAGTACATCAGGAACCACCATTCTTTTGAATGGGGATTTCTGTCGTATTCTATCGATGGTGTAGACATTCGTATTTGTAAATACAAATACGAATGTTCCATCTTTAGGAATACGAATTGTTGTATTTTCAGGATTGAAAATCCCGAAAATACAAATGTGTAAAAAATAGGGTACTTGTTTCCTAGCACGGCCACACCGATTAAGATCGGGGTGGTCGTGCTGAAAAAAATCGGGTCGATCGCATCGCATGCGATTTGGTCGCATGCGATGCGATCGACGCGACCGACCGATTTTTGACCCGATTTTTTTCATTGAATCCAATGTAAATTGGGTCCCTGGGACCCAATTTTACATTGTATTCAATGAAAAAAATTCCCAACCCCCCCAAATTGAAGCGCGTAAACAGCAGCCCACGATAGACGCATACCCGAAGCGTGGCGAGCGCAGCGAGCCCGCGAGGGGCGGCTGTACGCGTCCTCCGACCTTTTCATGCCCTACTATCCACTAGGGCGTGGAGTGAGAATAGAATAGTGTGGCGAGCGCAGCGAGCCACCGAGCCCGAAGCGTGGCGAGCGCAGCGAGCCCCGCGAGGGGACGCGGATACCTTCACAGGTAAACGCGTCCCTTCGCGGGCTTCACAGGTGTCCGCGTCGCCACGGACACCTGTGAAGCCCGCAAGGGGACGCGTTTACCTGTGAAGGTATCCGCGTCCCCTCGCGGGGCTCGCTGCGCTCGCCACGCTTCGGGCTCGGTGGCTCGCTGCGCTCGCCACACTATTCTATTCTCACTCCACGCCCTAGTGGATAGTAGGGCATGAAAAGGTCGGAGGACGCGTACCGCCGCCCCTCGCGGGCTCGCTGCGCTCCCCACGCTTCGGGTTGGCGTCTATCGTGGGGCGACGACGGGGACATCTATAATGTGAAATGGGTCATATGGACCCATTTCACATTTTTTGACATTTTTACACCATTTCAATGTTAAAAATTTTTTTAACATTGAATCCTATGCAAAAATCGGGTGCATCGCGTCGCATCGCGTCGGGACCAATGTTAATGGTCCCGACCGACGCGATGCCCCCGATATTTTACCTTTCCCGACAAGATTTCAATGTTAAAATATTTTTTAACATTGAAGTCTATGGAAATATCGGGGGCATCGCGTCGGTCGCGTCGGGACCAATGTTAATGGTCCCGACCGACGCGATGCCCCCGATATTTTATCCTAGCCGGCAAAATGGACCTGATTTCAAAAGAAATCGGGTCCATCGTGGGTAATCGTGTCCCTTAAGTAAGGGACACGATTACTCACGATTGTGGCCGTGCTAGGAAACAAGTACCAAAAATAGGTATATTTCTGCCTACGAATACACCTATTTTTTACGAATCCATTTTGGTAAATTTCCCCCTATATGCCTGTATTCATCACAGCCTACCAGGAAGTCTCTGGCTGTTCTGAACATGCAATGTTAGCAAATGTGTGTTTACTTTTAGCTCCTGTAATCCAATGATTTGAGATAGAGCAAGTAGTAGTAAATAAGCCACTTGGTCTCACAGCGCTTTGACACTTTTGGCATGTTTAAGTCCAATTTGTAAAAGGGGAATTCTATTAATAGTAGAGCATGGGCTGTTTTGCTATTACAAGCATTGGTCTTTTAAATATTGGGCTTAAATATTGCAGAACATGTTCTAATGGATTACATGTATCCCAAAAATATATTTTTTTCAGTTTTTGCTATCCTAGACCTAAGAAAAAAGCTGGTAGAGGTTTAAAAACTTAAACATAATAACATCTATCAGTTTACTTCCTACCATTTCAGATTATTCACTAAACAAATTGCTTAAAATTTATTTAAAATTACAAAAAGGGTTGTTCTCTAAAACTTTTGTCAGGTAGTCTACCATATTTCTTTATTTTTTGCTTTTGCAGTTTTTAGTGGCTTTATACAAAAAAAAGCGAGTTGTGTTGTCTAATGTATACATGTCTGCTTAGCTGTGAGTACCACTTTAGAAACCATAGCAACTCAACAACTAACGCAAATCACATGTAAAGAGAAGACAGGGAGTGACCAGAAGTCACTTCCTTTATAAATCAAAAACCCTAAAATGAGATATAGGTCATTGCTTTGGTACTTTCTGATGACCAAGCTACAATTGTAATTGTATGTTTCTCAGTGCACAAAAATAAGTATTTTCCATGCTATAAAAAGATTATGTTGGTAAGTTCTTGACAACAGTAAACTCAAAGAAATCTAAGGATAATTAGCACCTTTATCACGCTCACACCTTGTTGATCATTTTTTTCCTTGTATAATTTCTATTTCCTTTTGCATGATAATGTGTAATTAAAATCTAATACCTTGTTCTTAGTAGTCAGACACCAAAAACAGATGTTTCCTAATCAACGTGGGATAGTTTACAGTTCTCCCGTGAAGAGTAAATAAAAACCTGCGTACAAGACAATGTGCTGTTCATCAAATATGTGACCCAAGTAGAAGTATATGCTTGTCATTGTTGGCAACAGGACAGGGGACAGACAGCTGCTTTAAGAAATGTTTTAATTAGTTATTGTGCCTCTTACACTGCATTATGGCCTTATTCTAGTTCACTCTGTCTGACAAAATCCTTCTTAGATGGACAAAACCATGTGCACTGCAGGGGGGCAGATGTTACTTGTGCAAAGAGAGTTAGATTTGGGTGAGTTATTTTGGTTCTGTGCAGAGCAAATACTGGCTGATTTATTTTTACACTGCAATATAGATCTCACTTTGAAGTAAAACCCCACCCAAATCAAATGCTCTCTGCACAAGTTACATCTGCCCCAGCTGCAGTGCACATGGTTTTGTCCATCTAAGAAGGATTTTGTCAGAAAGAGTGAACTAGAATAAGTCCCATGGCTTTTTCCATTTAAGAAGGAATTTGCCTCTGCGAGTGAACCAAAATAAGGGCGCAATATGCCACACACCGTAATGCCCATTACACATTATGCCACCGAAAATCGTAATGCCCAGTACACATTATGCCACATAAGCAGTAATTTATTTGATGTATTTATTCAAAGTTTTTTATATATCACAGCATATTCTGTTGCGCTTTACAATTGGACAATTTACAAATGTGTAATTTCCATTACACATTGGGGAAAATTTACTAAAGAAAATTTGTAAAAAATAGATGTATTTGTATCCAGAAATACACTTATTTTTGACATTTAGGGTGACATTCTATGGGATGAGATTTTTTTGCACTTTCAAAATCGCCCATTATCGCACTTTTTTAATATCACATTTTTGCCGCGAATTCGCATATTTAATGAGGTGCGAATTCTGGAATGAAAAGTGCGATTAGGTGCGATTAGGTGCGAATTTTAGGCATGAAAATGTGCGAATTTAAGGAAATGTGCGATTTTTTGTTCATCAAAAAAAAAAAATTGGCGTGGGGTCCCCCCTCCTGAGCATAACCAGCCCTGGGCTCATTGAGCTGGGGCTGGTTCCAAAAATACGGGGGACAAAAAGCATAGGGGTCCCCCGTATTTCTGAAACCAGCCCCGGACTCTTGGACCGGTCCTGGTTCCAAAAATAGGGGGGACAAAAAATCTGGGGGTCCCCCGTATTTTGAAACCAGCACCGGGCTCCAACAGCCCTCGGTGTCATGCCACAGCCGGGGGACACTTTTTATATAAGGTCCCCCGGCCGAAACATGAGCACCGTGGCTGGTCAGCCTTGGACGGGGTACCTGGAGGAGTGGGGACCCCCCCCCCCAGGCTTCACCCGTCCAGGGCTGAAGCCCGGGGCTGTCACCGGCGTCCGTGGCCAGTGGACGCCGGCCTGATAGTGTTAAATCTTCCATACATAACATTGCTTGATACAGGAGAACTACAAGTGCCAGCAGACCTCCCCCGCATGCTGGGACTTGGAGAACCACAAGTCCCAGCATGCTGGGCATTAATGGGCCCGCTGGGACTTGTAGTCCACCTGTAAAAAGAATGTTAAAAAAACACACACACAGAGAAGTAAAACTTTATTACACACACACATCTCACTTTTACACCCACATACTCACCGATCCAGGATCCAGCGCTGGTCTCCCTTCTGCTGCAGAGCCGGCTACCCCCGCACTGACAGCGGGGACAACCGGCTCTCTCCGATGCCGCTAACAGCCTATGTAGCGCTGTCCCAGCGCTACAGAGGCTGAGAGCGTCTTTGGCTTATGCATCTCCATGGAGACGCATAGCTCAGCCAATCAGGGCTGAGCTATGCGTCTCCATGGAGACGCATCGGCCAATCACGCTCTCAGCCTCTGTAGCGCTGGGACAGCGCTACATAGGCTGTTAGCGGCATCGGAGAGAGCCGGTTGTCCCCGCTGTCAGTGCGGGGGTAGCCGGCTCTGCAGCAGAAGGGAGACCAGCGCTGGATCCTGGATCGGGTTGATTGAGAAAGCCTAACGGTGAAACGTACATCTCGGTTCCTGGTCCCCGCTGTGCACGAGCGGGACCCTTACCGCCTCATTCATTTGTCACCCAGCTTCCCTGAAAGCCGACCGACCTTGACAGCACACGTATCTGACGATCGACACACTCCAGACGCCCCTAACCGGCGGCTCACTGCTGAGCACACTGCCGGCTTCCACGGCGCAGAACAGAGACTATCTGTCCCAGGACTTATGCGGCACGGCTCTTATATCCAGACTATCTTGTGCCGGCTCCCGCTAAACACCCAGCGCTTGACAGCGTGACTCCGGCACCTAGACCTTACCACTTCAGAGCAGACAGTGCCGGCTCCCGTCGGACACATAGCACTGGGACTCCGGTACCTACACATCACGGAAGACACGTCTCCCTTGCCGGCATCTGCGTCCCTTCTGCCACGGTGCTCTCACTCTACCTGGATGCACCGCACAGATCCCTGCATCACCTGCAAAACGGCCGCCGTGGGGTCCATGTCCGTGAGTGTATCAGCCCTAGTGGCACCATTTGAATAACTGTGCTAAACAGATAATCGCAGCAGTATACGCATCCATTGTTTAATTCAACTGCTATCTATAACAGCGTAATAACTCAACTATTTAGCTTGTTTCAGAATTGTGAAATCCAATATACCTGTCTTAGCTATCATTACCTTAGTACCTATGTTAGTGAAATTACTGTAGCACTAATGTATTCAATGTGGAACCAAACTGTCACTATTAACTAAAAACGGTGCATCTATACAATCAGAGGATCACCTATGACCACAAAGCTGAATACACCTGCTTAAACTATTTCCTCACTGTGATTCCAATTTCCACTAAATAAGGAATAATAGACTTGACAGCTAATTCATCTCTATTCCTAACTATTACAGTGCTGCAGAGTTAATGATTGCTTACAGTAAATGAAACTAATCATAAGAGAATGCCTGTATGAAAATTGTTTGGGTTTGGGTCTCGACCCCACCCTCTCTTAAAATCTTGCTCTGGCTCTACTCTTTTCGCACAGCATCCCAGCGGCAAACGATAGGATCCTAAGTGTCAATCCTCCTGCAATGTCACTTACTTGACAACAGGAGGAGACCTAGGTAATCATACCACTACCTATCTATGTGCAAACTACACTTTTTTCTACACCTCACCACCAGGGTGGTATCGCTCAACCTCTGTTCACTACAGTCAGTTCTGTACACAGAGGATAGCAGCATACACCAGGGATAGAGTGAAGGAGTACTCCATATCTACCATCTATACCTACTCAGGGTTCTCTCATTTCTAGGGGACCCGGGACCCGACTCTGCGCTGTCGTTTGTATAACAGAGCCAGGCAGGTCACCCCTGGAAACAGCAGAAACTCTCTCATCTATATTCCGATACCTGTGACACTCTTGGGGTCCGCTCAACTGTGCATTCACTGACATTTGTCACATGCACAGGCAGCAGCGACTCTTTTAGCAAATTAAAACTCGGGTATTCTCAAACTCTGCCTATACTGCTACACAATTTATACTCTGGTGAAACGTGGCTTAGATACTATTGTGATTTACAGGGAATATTGCTGCAATATCATTTTGATGCTTATTGAGACAAATTGAAAACATACATTGTTTTTTGAGGTGCTTATTGTCTAATAGGATTTCCTAACAAAGTACACTTATATATAGTTACTGATACCTGGAGGGATTCCCCCCCCCCCCCCCCCCCCCTCAAATCCACAGACTAAAACATTAAGAAGAAATCATATTTCACTACTTTCTCTCGTATATCGTTTTATAAGTGTTATTTGTTTGTCTTCGTCTTCTGTCCTCGTCTGACCCAATCTTAGGGTCATGTTTTAATAAAATAAAGTTTGTATTAACAGTCACTTACTCTTTCTAGAAGCCTTGATCATAGGGGCCTGGAGAAGAAGCAGTGAGGTACTCGGCAGCAGCAATCCTCCAGTAATGTGACACACTGCTGTACACTATTTGTCACTGACAGCAGCATGCCGCGGCGTGACCGATCAGTGCATTGGGGTTTGAGTCTATGGCAGCTCGGTACTAACCAAAATGCTGCCATCCGGGCCCCATCTCTATCTGGCCCCAGGGCACAAGTACCCCTAGACCCCCCCCGTCAGCGTCCCTGATTTCCTGGCCTGCAATTGTTATACTATGTGTCCACATATGTACATCTTGGCTATTTTTATCAATTTGGCACAACATGTAAATAACGGCTTACTGTAGCTTTTTTTAGATAAGACATTTTTAGAAATATCACAAAGGGTGACTTTTGCAGAGTTCAAGGCATTCCAGATTGTGCCATACATGGCACAATAAAACAAAGATGTACAAAATGTGTACACAACTGTACATGGCATACCATTTGGTTCAAATAAATGGAAAGTGCAGTACTCTGATCCAATTCGCAAACAGAGTGGAAAAGTCGTAGACCATTACATTGGCTGAGTAACAGTTAATGAAATACGTTTAAAATCCAACTTGGAGTCAGTATGAGTCATAGGGTCGACAGTAATTTGGTTGACAGTCTAAAGGTCGACCACTAATGGTCGACAGTCAAAAGTTCAACACATGAAAAAGGTCAACATTGTCAAAAGGTCAACAGAAGCAATAGGTTGCTATGGAAATGGTCGACATGAGTTTTTTATGGTTTTGGTTGTCTATGTCAACATAAGTGCGAGGGGAATCAGTACACTTTAAATTCTGTACAAAAAAAAATTGAAATCCTCATGTTGACCTTTTGACTGTCGACCTTCCCTAATGCTTGGGTCGGCCTTTCAACCCTGTCAACCTTAGCCATGTCAACCTATTTTAGGTGTCAACCTAAGCTCTGTCGACCTTCAGTGGTCGACCTGATGCATGTCGACCTCTATAGAGTCGACCTAGTGACCGTATCCAGACTGTCGACCTCCCTACGGCATCCCTTTGGAGTGACTCTTTCTGATTTCTCATTACATCCCAGGTAGAGTGACGAATCCATCTATAATACAGCCTTTAGCTTAATGTACCAACAATGACAACTCTGCTAACCATACAAACCATGGGTCTTCAAACTGTGGCCCTCCAGATGTTGTGAAACTACAAATCCCAGCATGCCTTGCCACAGTTTTAACACTCCCTTATAGCAAAACTTTGGCAAGGCATGCTGGGATTGGTAGTTTCACAACATCTGGAGGGCCACAGTTTGAAGACCCATGGTACAAACCTTTTTTAACCCTTTTAAGTGAATTTGTCAAATTAGGTGTAAACATTGGCAAGCAAACATTTTTATTCATCAGAATGACCTGTAATGGTTAACTTATATAGGAAATATAATCTTTTTTTAACACATTTTTTGAAAAAATGATATAACAAATGTGAGTGACACGTGCATTTTTAGTGGATATTTTGCACATCTCTTACAGTGATGTTCGCACTCAAAGGGTTAAACAACAGACTTATCCTTCTTGGCATATTCGCACAGTAATGTTTAGAGGGTTTCATGTAAATTTGTTTCAGTCAATTCTCCATTTAAGAGAGCTGAGGCACAAAGTCTAATTGGTATAGCAAAAACCGGCTTTTTTCTGCATTCAAATTTTCCAGAAGACCTGCTTGCTTTTTATCTGTCTTGCAGTGACTTGGCCTGTTCACAAGTGTCCATTAAGCCTTTTTTTTATCTATTGCTGATTTCCATTCCTCCCAGTCATGGCTTGACTTTGCTTTTTGAAAATACTCCCATTATTATCTCATATGGCATGTCCCTTTATCGCTTCTCACAGTACACATGCTCTGTGATCGGCTTGTCCTACTGGCAGTTTTTAACGGGTGTGGTATAAATCCCCGACGGTCGGGATTCCGACAGTCATTAGTCAGACGTCGGAATCCCGACTGCACAGCGGGGGGAGCGCAATGAAGCCCCTTGCGGGCTAGCTGCGCTCGCCACTCTGTGCTCGCCACCTATTTTATTCTCCCTCTATGGGGGTCGTGGACCCCCACGAGGGAGCAGTCGGAATTCCGACGTTGGAGTAATGACTGTCGGAATCCCGACTGTCGGGGAGCCATCCGGCACCCAAATTTAACTCAGGCACGCTTCCAGCTGTTGACTTATCCAGTAGAACAAACTTTTTCCCCAATTCTTGTTTAATTTACAGTAGGTGGCAGAATACAACATCTTTATTTTTGTTTGTAATGTCCCAGAGTCTTTGGGGCATATTCAGTTGATGTCAAAAACTGCCGTCTTGCTGAAAAGACAGCAGTTTTCGACGTTAATAGGTCAGAAAGGGTTCCGATCTATTCAGTGCTAGCTGTTTTTTAAGGCAAGTCGGAATGTTCCGACCTGCCAAACACCAGGTGGATTGGTGGAATAGCCGCAAATACACCTGCTTTTGATGTAAACACAGCCAAACATCGAAAGGTTTTGGCTATGTTTCCGGCAATCCCAATCCAACATAAAAAAAGATGTTAGATTGAGGCAGGGAGGACGGCGCTGGGTGAGCAGCAGCATCTTACACGGCACCGTCCTCCTGTCCGCTGCCTCCACAGTGGACAGTGGATAGTGGCCCTTACAAACTTTTGCTATGGGACCTACAAATATCTAGTTATGCCATTGGGTTTGCTGTTGCTAATGCACTCTCTCTTTATTTTGCACAACATGTGTGAACTTGACCTTAAATTCGTTCTGCTCTAGGCAATGGCAATGAGCTTTGACCCCATGTCTGCTATGACTAACACATCATGGATGTCTGTAATCAAAGGCCTTATGACCCACTTTGTGACATACAAAACACTTGCATTTGGGCCTTTTGAGCTCAGTACTCTTTGTGGATAACACAAAGGCAAAGCAGAAAGGGAAAATGACAACGTGTATTAACATCTTGTTCCCCCTCCGATGATGCCCCCTTGTGCGCACAGTACATCAGCGCTTACTGATGTGCTGTCTCTTCCTGCCCGGGTGGCTGTACTGGGCATGCATGAGATCTCACTGCTCACACGAGATCTCCTGAGCAGCCCGTAGCCAGCCCTGCTGTGGAGATAGAGCATCGAAACCCTGCAGCTGTCGAAAACTTTAGCTGCAGGTATCATAACCGTCAGCGCTGCTGACCGTTCATATGTTACCCTGCATATTGGAAAACTATCTTTTAGATAGCAGTACTCATATGGACAGGGGTACATAAACATTTAACACATGTCAACCCATCACACATGGTGGAGAAGTGGTATAAGCGCACATAGCATGGGGGTTTTTTTCTAGTTCATTCTTTCTGACAAAATCCTTCTTAGATGGACAAAACCATGTGCACTGCAGGGGGGCAGATGTAACATGTGCATAGAGAATTAGATTTCGGTGAGTTATTTTGTTTCTGTGCAGGGAAAATACTGACTGCATGATTTTACATAGCAATATAGATCTCACTTTGAAGAAAAACCCCACCCAAATCTAATTCTCTCTGCACAAGTTACATCTGCCCCACCCGCAGTGCACATGGTTTTGTCCATCTAAGAAGGATTTTGTCAGAAAGAATGAACTAGAATAACCCCCATGATCTGAAATCACTTCTCTCCCTTAACATATTTTAGTACATCTGCCCTGTAGTGGCATGTGCCTCTTTCTAACCAGTAGCAAAATACAAACCCCTGGTATTAGATGTAATTATATATTTAATTATATTATAGGAAAACATAATTTTGTGACATGTGCATATCAACAGGATTCTGATAAAAGAAAGCAAGTACAAACAATGCTTTGTTTAACAATGTTTTACTGTAGAATTGTAAAGTTTTAATTAAATAAAAACAAATAAAATAATTACGTCAAAAAGAATAATTAGATGATGGAATGAAATGTTAATATTAGCTGGCATCCTTTATACATTACCCATGATGCTGCACAGCCAGTTGTTGCTTGTAATGAAATATTATTCACTTTCTCATAGTTGCCTTTTTTGGATTCCACAGATTTCACGTTTGTTAAAATACCAAAATGCCTTCTTTTATTATTCAGTACAATCATAACTTAGAATATGGGATCAGGAACTTTGCAGCACATTTTCACATGCCTATATGGACACAAATGTATTTTTTCCACATGAGAAAATTCAAACATAACTGTTGCTTGTGTAATATTAAAACATTACAGGTTTAAATGTCATGTATGTCACAAACATTTTTATGGCTTGATTTAGAATTAGCAGCCAGAAAAGGAGCACATTTTCACCTTGGCAAAACCGTGTTGCACTGTAGGTGGGCAGATTTCCTATAAAGGTTTCTTTGTGCTGAGAAAAACATCTCAATTTAAAACAAGAATTTTATTTACAAACATAGAAAAACGTACAATAAGTGCAGTGGAATATAACATATCCAATAGGAGCAGTATGCTGCCACATGGAAAACAGGCATGTGAAATTCAATATACTGGTTTTTGAAATAGCCAATTTAACAACATCTACACTATGAATACAAAAGTGATTGGACATCCTAGATCAAGCAAAATGGTGTGTTCCTGCAGAAGACATGTACTCATGAAGTTATAACATCAGTAGCAGGGCAATGATTACTTTTTTTATTGAAATGCTTTACTGGAAGGCGCTTAACAAGTTTGAATTGAGGATCATCATAGGCTACTCCAGCGGTTTTCAAACTGTGTTTCCTGACCTCAAAGTAGGTCCCGACCTTCTCAGCATGGGGTCGCAACTCCAAGGCACTGACTATCAGTCTGATGACTTTTCTAATCTCAGTCATTGATACAAGGAGTCTGATAGATATGTTGAATTGTCTGTTAGTTTAGCCTCCTCCCATCATTTTGTGCCTCCACAATGCTGCCATGCATGTGCTGTCTGCTGACCACACATGTGATGTGATGACCTGCTGCAGTAACTTGCTGGGGTCCTGTCATTATTTGTATTGTTTGATGGGGTCCCAGAGCAAAATAGTTTGAGGACCCCTGGGCTACTCGATCGAAGGTATGAGTGTGAGAAGCATTGTGAGTGGTATTAAGAAGGTTTCTAAATCCACAGTGTCTTTTGTCATTAACGCATAGAAGAAGAATTGCAGGAAAGCACCTCACCCTGAAAGACCTTGAAACTGCGAATGGCCATTAATGTGCCTGTTTCCTGAAGAACACTTTGCGGAGAGGCCCATGCACTTAGATATATGGGTGAGGAGCTGCTCATAAACCTCTAATCACAAAGAAGAATGCAGCTCAGTGCTTACAATGGTGTAAAGAGCACAAAAACAGGACAGTGGAACAATGCAAGAGAGGGTTATGGAGTAATGAATCAGATGGACATGTTTGGGTCTGGCTATTGCCTGTAGAACTGTTGATGCCAGAGTGTACAGTATCTACAGTAAAGCATGGAGGTGGTTTTGTTATGTCGTGGGGCTGTGACATGGGTCCACTAGTTACAGAGCATAGTCACATTAACTCTAAGTTATATAGAGATGTTCTCGATAACGCTTTGTTAGATATATTTTGATACTTCTATGGAAACAACATGGACAAAAATGCCCCCTGTCATGTTTCCATGGCAATGCTGGACTGGTATACAGAAAATTCAATACATTGGATGGACTGGCTCTCCCCATCAGTCCTGGGCTGTTGGGCTAAAAGTGTAAAAAAAAAAAGGTATTTGGTTGTTCTGGAGTACTACAAGAACCTGCAAGCCTCACCCGCATGCAGGGACCTAGATAACTACAAGTCCCAGCATGCAGGGCATTAATGAGCCCATTGTAGTTCTACAACACAACCAATACCGATATAAAACACACACTGAATAAAGTAACACTTTAATACATACTACATTCACACATACATACTCACCTATAGGGTCCCCCATAGGCCTGTTCTCTTCTCCAGTAGAAATCCACAATGGGTACCTGTAAAAAGAAATGATACTCGCCATCCTCTCCAGTGTAGATTGCATCCTCTTTGTTCCATGTAGCATCCAGGGTGTAAAACAAATAAACCAAATGCGCCGGCTCCAGCGGACGGAGGTCCTGCAAGTGTGTTGACACTTGCAGTTCCTCCCCGAAAATGTTACAGCTAGGATTGTGGGAGGAATTCCTTGAAGGTATAACAATACAACCATGCTGACAAATCGTCAACATTTGTTCAACATTAAAGTTAAATCAAATTTAAATCCTCTGATTACTATTCATTTTTATCTAAAAAAAAAAAAAAACACATAAAAACAAAATGTGAACAGAAATCCAGGTGTTCCAGCTAGTGTATGCAGAAGGTCCAGAGGGTTGACTGGCAAAGCTGCAAATGTCCTTGGCTACCCTGTGGGGTGCAGGGAGGGGAGGGGTGGGTACTAATTACTTTGCACATTGGCTTGTTGGAAGAGCTGCTGTGGAAACAATGGGTCTGATTCATGTTTACTCGGTCCCCTGCAAATTCGTTGCAAGAACCGTTGTTTCGGATCTGCACGTGCGTATTGGTGAATATACGCATATGCAAACCGGTGTGCGAACTCCTGGTAACTTTTACTGATGCGGAGGTTCGGTACTTGTGACTTATCTGGGCGCCCGATGTTGAAATTGTATGCCAGTACCCTAAGCATGCGATTTGATGCGATTTGACGCGATTTCCCTTGAAATTCCCTTGAAGAGAAAATCGCGTTGCATTGTATGCTATTGTATTGCATGCGATGCGATTTGATGCGATTTGATGCGATTTTTATATGTACAGGCACCCAGATGCCTGTTTCATATGTGAAATGGCCCCCCAGACCCCATTTTTAATTGTATACCCACCCTGATGGCTAAATGACCCCCATTGTTAAAGCCAACCCACTATCAACGCCAACCCAAAGCGTGGCGAGTGCAGCGAGGACGCGAGGGGCAGCGGTACGCGTCCTCCGACCTTTTCATACCCCCACTATCCACGTCGGCGTGGAGTTGATTTTATATAGTGTGGCGAGCGCAGCGAGCCACCGAGCCCGAAGCGTGGCGAGCGCAGCAAGCCCCGCGAGGGGACGTGGATACCTTCACAGCTATACGCGTCCCCTCGCGGGCTTCACAGGTATCCGCGCCCCCTCACAGGGCTCGCTGCGCTCGCCACGCTTCGGGCACGGTGGCTCGCTGCGCTGGGCATCCCCATGTGACTTTTATTTGTGAACAGGGAAAAAATTATTTGATGGTCGGCGACCATTGAATGATTTTTTGCCCGCACAACCGTATATTTTGTACAAAAATCTGTGCAGAAGCAAAGCTATTTTTGCAGATAGATTTGGCCACCCAGTTTTACTTCACACTGCCCTGTTAGGTACAAGATGCTGCATCTGTTTGTTCCCCTTTATGCTGGACAGTTACAAACAAAAACTATTTGCTTTTCACAGTTCGTGCACCTGTTCCCAGATATCCCATGATTGCTGCTGTTTTTTCTTTGTCAAAGTGGCCCAGTAAACACAATGGCCCTTATTCTGATCGGTGCGGAAATATCCGCGTGCGTTCGGGCCGCCGATGTTTTGTGTCTGCGCATGTGCAGAGGCGTCTCTGCGCATGTGCGAGCGGGGCGTACGGCCAAATCCCGCATGATATGTGAACACTCCGAATAGGGGGTGGAGAGGGGCGTGAAGGGCTATTTGGGCTCATTACCATATGCATACGCCCCGCGTTTCATGGGAGTTCCCATGAAAATGCTGGGCGTACGTATGGTAATGCGGCTGTGACGCACGTGTAGGGGGCGGACATATGACATCGCCGGATGTCAGCTGCCCGCCCAGATCCCTGCTTTTGCACGGAGAAATGTCCGTGTGGTCTGAGGTTGCGGGTGCTGGTGGAGCACTCGGTCCTGCATTCGATGGTCTGCGACCATCGAATGATGGGGGAGGTTCCGTGAGATGGAGGAGGCGTATTCCGTGTAAAATACACGTGCGGTCCGTTCGGACAGCTTCTTACCTCATACGGACGGAGTTGGCGATCCGTATGGAAGGCGGGGTTTCGCACGCACGGTCCTGGCCGCATAACCGGCTCTGGCCGCACCGATCAGAATAAGGGCCAATGTGACACAAACATGAAGGGTGACATGTAATAGGATGATATTTTTAGTAAGGTTATGAAATCACACAAAATCAAATTTTTTGAAATTGTGAATCTATGGAACGGTCATGGTTCCAAAAGTATGGGGGACAAAAAAATGTACATCTCCCGTATTTTGGAACCATCACTGGTCCAAGAGCCAGCGATGTCATGCTACAGCAGGGGGACACTTTTTACGATAGGTCCCCTGGCCGTACTATCCGCATCATGGCTGGTCAGCCCTGGACGGGGTACACCCCCCCCCCCCCCCCCAATAAAAAGTGGTGTAAGCTGGGCTGCTGTGGGCAAAAATATATGTAAACTCATTAATACAGGTGAACTACCAGGCCCAGCATGCAGGGCATTAATATGCCCGCTGGGTCTCATAGTTCACCTGTATAAAGAATGTGGAAATAACAACACAGACAGCCAGATAAGTATAATTGTATTAGCACACATTAAATCACACATAGATACCTGCACCAGCGCTGTGTCCTCTCTGCCTCTGCTCACTCTGACAGCTGCTGAGTGAGCAGTCTGTTTAATAGGGGAGACATGCTGCCTGTGATGTCAGTTTTTGTGTCCCCCATTATATTGAAATATTGAAATACGGGGGGGACTGGTTCAATGAGCCTGGGAGGGGGAACCGCACACCATTATTTTGTTTTATTTTCAAATTTTTTGGGCCGGAACCATGCACAGATCTCATTGATCTGTATATGGTTCTCTCAAACTTGCCTGCCAGAACTTGGTCTATTTGCGATTTTTGGTAACTTTTCCAAAATTCGCACCCTATTTTATTTGCGAGTTGTATACTTTATAATGGGAAAACATCTGAAGGTACTTGTGTACTTTCATGGCTCCCATCGCATGCCATCGCATGCCATATGTAGTGGCATGCGATGGGATGCGATTTTTTTTTTAACTGATATATTTTATTCAATTTAACTTTTAATATACAGTTTACAATGTTCAAGCGTATCTATAGAAACATATACATATACATAGTTCGAAATGTTCAGCTTAACAGTTTTATAAATTGCATAAAACATTGTGACATTTTTCAGAACATTGGAATTTCTATTTTTAACTCAAAATTAGTTGTAAATCTTAAAATTAATGCGATTTTTGCAGTTTTTAAAGCATTTTTTTAGAAATCGCATGCGATCACATGCGATTTTTAACAGAAATGCATCCAAATGCATTGAAATTAGTATCAAACATGTTCAATGGCCCCCAAATGTCATTTTTCAGGCTGTACCACCCCCAATATCAACGCGAACCCGAAGCGTGGTGAGCGCAGCGAGCCCGCGAGGGGCGGCGGTACGCGTCCTACAACCTTTTCATACCCCCACTATCCACGTCGGCGTGGAGTTGAGAATAGAAAGTGTGGCGAGCGCAGCGAGCCACCGAGCCCGAAGCGTGGCGAGCGCAGTGAGCCCCCGAGGGGACACGGACACCTGTGAAGCCCGCGAGGGGATGCGTATACCTGTGAAGGTATCCGTGTCCCCTCGCGGGGCACGCTGCGCTCGCCACGCTTCGGGCTCGGTGGCTCGCTGCGCTCGCCACACTTTCTATTCTCAACTCCACGCCGACGTGGATAGTGGGGGTATGAAAAGGTCATAGGACGCGTACCGCAGCCCCTCGCGGGCTCGCTGCGCTCGCCATGCTTCGGGTTCGCGTTAATAGTGGGGGTGGTACAGCCTCAAAAATGACATTTGGGGGCCATTGAACATGTTTAATACTAATTTCAATGCATTTGGATGCATTTCTGTTAAAAATCGCATGCGATCGAATCGGTTTTTTGCTATGCGATGGACATCATGGGAGCCATGATTGTACACAAGTACCCATCTGAATGCTCACAGATCTGAGACACATCTGTGGTGTCTCAGATCTGGGAGCGCCCTGTGCGGGAAGCGGGCAGGCAGCTGACATCAGATTCCCGCACCCGTATCATTGGGGAATTACCATGAGAAAGCCCAGTGTTTCCATGGGTGCTTCCCCCATGCCGCCATTTCCCCCCTCCCCCGCTAGGGAGCGCGGTAAATAATTCTATTCTATTCTCTATTTGCCATGGCCGCTCGCACACAGCAGCTGCACATGCGCATAAATGACTAATTGCGCAGTTGTGAAAAATCGCTCCCCTGTGGTACATGCAGGGGAGCGTGTAAATCAGAAGAGGGGCCTTGTGAACAATATGGGTTAGTACGCTATCTTTCCCTACTATGCGTAGTGTCAGCCATATGTTCTTAAAGCGTGGCTTTTTAGCAAGGCTTCAGCTCCGGAACTCCAGGTGGTGACTTCTGGTTTTGGTAATAGTTCTGGCTATGTTGAACTAATATGGGTCGACCTGATGACCATATCCCATGAAATACTGCAGTGTGGGAGTGCCCGCAGTGTTCTTGAAGCGGGGAGAGTTGGGGGTGTCACAGTGCAGGAATGAGTGCAGTGTCTCCAGTGTAGTAGTGTAGGCAGAGTTAGCAGAAGGGCCGTTAACAAGGGGGGTCAAGGGGGACATCTGACCCGGGCCCCAAGGGTCCGGGGGCCCCAAGGATCAAGGTAGGGGCGGCAGTCCCGCATACCTCCCAACAGTCCCGAAAACCACAGGAATGTCCCGGTTTTCGGGGACATTCCCACATCCCTCCCGCGGCTGGCAGTGTCCCGTGGTGAGGGGGGTGGGCTGTTGGAGTCCCCCTGTCGGCTGCTGAGCAGCGGTGAATAAACGCCTGCGGCGCGCAACACTCTGTCCCTCCTCCGTCTCCCTTAAAGTTGGGAGGTATGGTCCCGGAGACAATAGAATCATCATCAGCCGGGAGCCTCTGCTCCAGTGTCTCCCGTCCCAATGTGTGTGGGCTTTGCGACCCTGGCTGCAGTGCTGAGAATCCTGAGATAGCAGCCAGGAAGACAGGGCAGCGTGCAGGGAGGGGGCGGAGCGGCTGTCTGTCACTGGGTGCACAGAGCCCTGAGAGGCTCTGATATCCAGCATCAGCCAGCAGCAGTGAATGGGAGATACTGGTGCACTCCGTATGGGTGGGGGGACTAAGAGTATGCAAGGGGTTTACTGAGCATCAGAACGTGGATAAGTGTCACTAATGAAATGTGCAGAGAACTTCTCTGCTGTTGATGCTCAGCAGCCACTTAGAGGACCCCCTGCTGTGCACCCACATGTGTGAGGAAGCTGCCAGCTCCTTGTAGCAGCACTTCAGCAGAATGTATCCCAGCTCAAACACAGAAAACAAACAAACAGTTCAGCAAGTTGGATGAACCCCCTGCACCAGCTTACTGCCCCAACAGGAGTCCTACTATTGTACATATTGTATGAGTGTCATACACTTCTCCCTGTATGCTGCAGCACTGATTCCATGTAAAGTACAGTGTACATATTAAGACCTACTCCTTATATAATTGGGTGCAGCAGCATACAGTACCGTATACAGTGAGTGAGTGCAGAGTATGACCTTTTACGGGATACATACGTTATCCCACTGGGGATGCCGGCAGTCAAAAGAATGATTCCAGCATCCCGATGCAGGGAATACCCATTAGGGCTCCGTAAGGGTTCTAAGTAACCCTCTACCCTAACCCCTCATCCTATCCAAGCAGCAGCCTAACCCTTCCTCCCCAAAGCCTGATCCTAAAACTTCCTCCCCGGTAGGGCCTAACACTAACCATAGCTCCCAACTGTCCTGATTTTCACAATTTCACAATTTCACAATTTTGAGTGACTGTGCTACATCCTCACCACCTAAACCAAACCCCCCTCCCCACAGTCTTACTCTAAGTTTCCCACCTCCGCAGCCTAAATCTAAGTACCCCACTAGTGTCTAAATCTAACCCCCCCTTCTCCGGCCGCAAGCTAGCGAATACTCAATGATCTGGATGCCAACTGTCAGTATTCCAGCATCTTCTGGACTGGGGGGGATGTAAGGGGGGTTAGTATGCTAGTCAGTTATGTGTCTGTGGTCATAAGGGGGCCCCAGAGATAACAGTGTAGTGTGGAGGTTCCAGCAGTGTGGGCAAAACAGAGGTTCTGTTAAGTCTGCAGTGCGGGGATTCGGGTGGGGTCCGCAGCATGGCCGCCGTTGGTAGTGGGGACGGGAACACTATCTTACACGCAGTGTCCCATTGTAGTCAATAGGGAACTGCTAAATGGCTGAGAGCTGTAACAGATGGCTCACTAAGCCAACCAGTGGCCATCCATGGATTTAAAAGTGGCTCCTGTGTCAAAACCGCTAAACCCGACAGATTGGGGTTTTGGCTTGGATAGGGGTTCGAGGCAGAGGGGGAGATTAAAGCTGCGGATTCGATTGCCTCGGATTCCCAAAGTTTGAGTGGGTTATTATTATGGCTCATCTGTTATTTTTCAGTCAATGACCCATTCTTTGATATCTTCTCCCCCTTTCTTCCCTCTCAGTTGTTCCCCCCTTTTCCTTTAGTTTATTCTTTAGCCTGCATATATTCTATAACCTAAAAATTACCTGACAAATTGCAAATCGAGGCTGGAGCTGGCATCACATACCCTCCATGAAAACACCTGGACACGCCTGAGTTTTACCTGACACTCACAGAAAGCAGCTGGGTGGCACCCACAAACTTCCTGTCAATCAAACTGCAGTCAGGTTGCGAAGAAAAATGTTGCTGAAGTTTGTTGCTGGCTCGCATCGCGCACGCGCATTGCTGTCCCGACTCATGCGCAATCATTTGTTATTCATCTGCCTTGCGGAATTGCAGGGCTGCGGTAAGGTCTGAATAACTCCACCATATTTGATCTGAAAGTGGTCCATGATGGGATGAAGCATAATGCAGTTGATGCAGATTTATAAGCTGTACATTCAAGCTGCAATCGTATATTCCACCACATCCCAAAGGTCCTGTGTTGGTTTGAAGTCCGATCAGTTTGGAGGACACTGAAGCTCTCTGAGCTAAGTGTCATGATGGTGCATTATCCTGCACTTAGAAGATTGGGTAGTCTGTAGTCATAAAGAAATGCACATGGCCAACCACAATATCCAAATAGGTTGTTTCATTTAAACAATGCTCAATTAGGAATAGGAGTCCAAGAAGTTCCAAGAATTCAAGAAGGCGCTCTAGTGGTGTACAGGCCAGGAGGAGTGAGAGTCTATGTGTTAGCATGCAGCAATGAATATAACAAAAAAACAGAAAGCTTGACTGAAGAGTGAATTCTAAAGTGCAACCAGACTGGCACCAGAGGAAAAATCATATTGAAGCATACCTCCTAACATTATAGCCTTTCGACCCAGGACTCCTGCGCAGCCTTTCCCGAAAGGGTGTGTCGGCTCAGAAAAAGGAGGCATGGCCTCGCGGGAATGACCGTGATTTCAAGGCCATGCCCATATTTTTGCCACTGTGGAAGATTTGCAGGATGAGCAGGATCAAACAACACACTGGCAGTGGAGAGGCAAAAAAGTAATTTTAGTACTCCAGATAGTGACAGCTTGATCCAAATTGTCACTTTACTTTTTTAATTTAGCAGAAATTGAGATTGGATAGACCATGTATGATTTATGAATCTTTAGCTGCCTATTTTTGGTAAGTCCGAGCACACTGTAGCCTGAGTTTCCTGTGGCAAGAGCCCAAAAAAACAGGCAATAAATGACAGTTGGTGAGAAGACAGGAGAAACAGTTGGTGGAGAGTCACAAGTATGGGAGAAGTGGCTGGAAATGTAAAAAGCTACTGAGATGCACAGGTGGAAACCCAAGACAATGGAGTAAAAGGCAGTTGTGCTGGAGTGTGAGAGAACAGAAAGATGCCCTAAGAGTGCTGCTGAAGTGTTGAGACAACACCAGGACACCTGTGTCAGACAGCTTAGAACTGGTGGTAAATAAATAATGGAAATTCAGAAACTACCAAGCTGCATGTAAAACCCCAAACCACACTACAGTCATACATAGACAGCTGAGCTGCAGCAAGGGAGACTGCTGAGACTTGTGATTATATCAATTAGGCAGTTTTTTTCCAACCTAGGGGCTCCAGATTCTGGGGGCTCCCCTAAGTTGGACTATCACAAAATTAAGGATTACTCTGAGAGGTTCATGCAAATGGCAGATGATGAACTTCTAACTTCACCTCCACACTTTCACCTGAGGATCTGGAAAGTTGGTATTGGTTTGAGGGTGGTGGGAGCAATAAGCTGAAGTTTTGTCTAGGGTGGCAAAAAAACAACTTTGTACCAGCCTTGGTAAAGCTCCTACTGGGGGTTCATGCTGTACCTATCTTTCTGGAGGGCAATCAGTGTCCTGCTAAAGATTGGGTGAGAGACAGACATTTTTCATACACATACAAGCATCTACTTCCTGTAGGGACATTTCTGGTATTTTTCAACATATTGTGGTAACTATATTCCATCCGCATACACAGAGACTGCTTTATTGGTGGCCGTATTGTGGGAACTCCATTCACTCCACATACCTAGAGATTGCTTTATTGGAGTTATATGTGGACATACTTATTGGCGGTATATATAGGAATGGATCCTTTGTTCTTGCTTCTCTGAGGGGTATTAAAATTTGTTTTTATATATTTATTAAATTTCCATATTTTAATTGTTCATCGGTGTATTAGCGCTACTTTTTTCTATATATGTTTGAGGGATTGCTCTTCCCTCCCCCAGTAGCTGCTTTGTGTCATACCCCCTGCCAGCTCCCGGTTTGGTTGCCTAGGCAACACCACCCCTTTCCTTAATTTTTCAACATATATCATTGCTGTAACAGTGTCAGTTGAGGAATGTCTATTTTTCACATCTTGAAAAGATGTAAAGTAGACTGATATATGATCAAATACATGGGATTCAAATTAGGACTTTGTTTTGTACAGCAGATCACAGCATACCAGATCAATTCCACAGGCAAGTGTAGTTACAGTCAGCATCATACAGATAATCCCAGCATAACAGACTCTTGCAAATGCTTCAGTGGTCCCTGCCATAGCCCACACCCCGGCCTATCGCTTGAGCAGCTAATCCACCAACAAGAGCCTTTGCCATTTGCTCGGGAAACACTTATATCAGGAGATCACAGGTGCTGCTTATTACCCAATCTGCTACTGCTCCAAATCCTGGTCTGGATCCTCCATATTAATCTCATGTGGAGATATTGTTGGAAACTAGAGCCCTCTTCATCTGGTCTCCTGTGTCCACTAAATTGCACTGATCATGCTCTAGTGAGTCCCCTAGTGTTAGGTCTGTGCAGGGAGGAACCTGGTGATTCAGTTCCTTCCTCCACTGTGTGTGAGAGAGAAGTGTGTGAAGCTAAACGAACTGAGCTGAGCAGCGAATGGCACGCATCTAATCGCCACTTATACTGGACAGTATCAGACTGCACAGCCTGTCACTACTACAATCGAGAGTCACTGTCAAGTACCCAGTGCATTACCCTGCCTTGCTGTGTGTGTATGCTGAACCTCCTGATGCTGCAGAACCTCTTCTATTCTTTTACTACTGTTATATTGTGGATACTCATTAAACCAACATTCTGATTATATTATGTTGTGTGGATTAACATCACCCAAACATCTGCCAACAGATATACTAAACATCGGCACTCACCTTTCCTAATTTTGGGGTACCCTGTGGCTTGTGACCACATTGTTTAAATAGAAATTGCAGGGGCTCAGCACTCACTAAATTAACTAATTTGAATAAACAGTTGAGATTGTTTTAAATACATAAATAGTAAGCATATAATTAAGGAAAACATAGGCCCATTAACTGATATCAGTGGAAAAAGTGTTACAGAGGATAAGGGAAAAGCAAAACTGTTAAATGAGTTCTTCTCATCAGTATTTACTAAGGGAGAGCAGACTGTGGAATGAACATCTACTGTACCACAAATGGGAAACAGAAAGAAAGAATGCCTTTTGCTGGTGCACCAAGAATAAAGTAAAACTCTTAATACATAACGTTTATTTCATTTATTTTAAAATAGTTGAGCGAAATAAAACCACACATACAAGAAATGACAACATTTAATAAAAAAGGGGAAAGATGTTACCCTTGACTCAGTGTGACCCCTCTTTCCCTCTACCCTATGTGAAAATATATGAAGCGCAGTTGGCATCCACAAGAGAATAAATGCTCTTAATGAGCTGGAGAGCCTGTGATGCACAATTGGATGTCTGTTCAGGGTTTGATACATATAAGTGCTTAATGAAATTTGTATACACTGTATCTTTCCTAGACACTGATATCTCCAATTGGCTTTGTATGCAGTAAACGTAAGTCACAGGGATCGGCTCTTAAGGGCTTGGGTTAGTGTATACAGCCAGCCCAGACAGCTCCGTCTAACGTGACTGACTGCCTCGGAGACTGCTCTGTCTCCTAAGCCCCCAGTGAGCTAGTATGAGAGGTGTGCAGGAGTGCACTCGCCTCGTTCAGCCGCCTCGCTCTGATGACGCTGAGTCTGGCGCCAGGCTCGCGTCTTGGTCACGGAGGTAACCGGTGACCGGGATGCGCAACAGTACAGGTAAATTTCAAAACATTAGTAAGTGGGGAGGGGGAGAGGGGATTTAAAACACACTGAGTGTGTTTGATCGGTCAGCGTACGCTTCGCTTAGAACGCTTCCTCAGGAAGCGTTCTAAGCGAAGCGTACGCTGACCGATCAAACACACTCAGTGTGTTTTAAATCCCCTCTCCCCCTCCCCACTTACTAATGTTTTGAAATTTACCTGTACTGTTGCGCATCCCGGTCACTGGTTACCTCCGTGACCAAGACGCGAGCCTGGCGCCAGACTCAGCGTCATCAGAGCGAGGCGGCTGAACGAGGCGAGTGCACTCCTGCACACCTCTCATACTAGCTCACTGGGGGCTTAGGAGACAGAGCAGTCTCCGAGGCAGTCAGTCACATTAGACGGAGCTGTCTGGGCTG
The DNA here is from genome assembly GCF_055691185.1 of Crinia signifera. NCBI lineage: Eukaryota > Metazoa > Chordata > Amphibia > Anura > Myobatrachidae > Crinia > Crinia signifera. The sequence goes on from NC_139219.1 coordinate 102,010,185, forward strand.
GCTGTATACACTAACCCAAGCCCTTAAGAGCCGATCCCTGTGACTTACGTTTACTGCATACAAAGCCAATTGGAGATATCAGTGTCTAGGAAAGATACAGTGTATACAAATTTCATTAAGCACTTATATGTATCAAACCCTGAACAGACATCCAATTGTGCATCACAGGCTCTCCAGCTCATTAAGAGCATTTATTCTCTTGTGGATGCCAACTGCGCTTCATATATTTTCACATAGGGTAGAGGGAAAGAGGGGTCACACTGAGTCAAGGGTAACATCTTTCCCCTTTTTTATTAAATGTTGTCATTTCTTGTATGTGTGGTTTTATTTCGCTCAACTATTTTAAAATAAATGAAATAAACGTTATGTATTAAGAGTTTTACTTTATTCTTGGTGCACCAGCAAAAGGCATTCTTTCTTTCTGTTTCCCTACTTGCAATTTCAATGCCTATGGTAGCACACCCTCACCAGTCATATATAAAATTTAACACATGAATAAATGAGGAGGGTCCAACAATATACAAAATTGTTTCTACTTTTCTGTGCGATTGATATTTCTCTTCTCCGATTCTTGTACCACAAATGGGACAAATAAGTCAGATCTTATCTTAGATTGTTCATGCCCAAGGAAATAATACTGATGCTCAGCAAAATAAAAACAAATAAATCACTGGAGCCAGATGGGATTCATCCCAGGGTACTAATGGAATTAAGGGATGAACTAGCTACCCACCCTATATTATATCTTTAGCAATTCACTATCATCAGGTAAAGTACCAAAAGATTGGAGAATAGCAGAGGTAGTGCCAATATTCAAAAAAAGGAAAAACGGAGGATCCCGCTAATTACAGACCTGTTAGTTTAACATCAATATTTGAAGGATTTTTAAGGCTTGGTATCCAGGAATATTTAGACCATCACCGTTTACTCAGTACTAACCAACATGGGTTCGTGAAAAATCGTTCATGCCAAACTAATCTACTGGGTTTCTATGAGGAGGTTAGCAAAAACCTAGATAGTGGAAACGCTGTAGATGTGATTTTCCTAGATTTTGCTAAAGCCTTTGATACTATACCACACAAGAGGTTGATAAATAAAATGGAGGACCTGGGATTGGGTGAAAATATCTGCAGATGGGTAGGGAACTGGCTGAGTAATAGAGAACAAAGAGTGGTTGTGAACAGTGCCGTATCAGATACGATACCAGTACTAAGTGGAGTGCCTCAGGGTTCGGTTTTAGGGCCCATTTTATTTAACATTTTTATTAACGATATTGGGTTGGGGTTACTCAACAATGTATCTATCTTTGCCGACGATGCAAAACTAAGCAAAGTTATTAAATCATCAGAAGATGTCACCACGCTTCAAAAGAATCTTGAAAATCTAGAGGAGTGGGCTAAAAAGTGGAAGAAGAGGTTCAATGTGGATAAATGTAAGGTTATGTACCTTGGGAGACACAACCAGTGTGCTAGTTATAACCTTAGGGGGGAGGAATTGGGTAATTCAGTACTCGAAAAGGACGTAGGAGTCCAAATAGACAGCAAACTGGGGTGTTGTGCCCAATGTAATGTAGCAACAAAAAATGCCAACAAAATTCTAGTATGCATTAAAAGGGGAAACTAGGGACTCAAAAGTAATGATGCCACTGTATAAAGCATTGGTAAGACCTCACATCGAGTACGGAGTACAATTCTGGGCCCCACACTATAAAAAGGACATCATAGAATTAGAAAAAATCCAAAGAAGAGCAACAAAGCTTATTAGGGTAATGGAGAATTTAAGCTACGAGGAGAGATTAAGCAATTTGGGACTATTTACATTAGAGAAGAGACGTTTAAGGGGGAACATGCTAAACATGTACAAATATATCAGGGGCCAATATAAGGAACTGTCAAACACCGTTTTTTCTACTAGGAAGGAATCTAGGATGCGGGGGCATGACTATAGATTAGAAGAAAAAAGATTTTGTTCAGCTAGAAGAAAACATTTCTTTACGGTCAGAGCAGTCAAACTTTGGAACTCTCTTCCTGGAGAGGTGGTGTCGGCTGGCTCAATAAATACGTTCAAAATAAGGTTGGACAAACACTTATTGGTTAAAAACATCCATGGGTACAAATAAGAAATATATAAGTAATATAATATGTATATCAGAACATACTATACAGCAAGGGATAATCTATTATAATCCTAGGTTGAACTGGATGGACGCAAGTCTTTTTTCAGCCTTACCTACTATGTAACTATGATTTAGTTCATGAATTGATCAATGCATTTAAGCCTGCAGCCCCCTTCACACGACCCCACTTTTCTGCAGGTCCTAACACTATGCTCAAAATTATTACAATACACATAGCTGTCACATTAATGTGTCCTTTGTCAAGACCAGGCATGGGAAAAGTCAGAATCAGCAGATCTGCCCATAAAAAAAAAATTAATGATTAATTGCCATATGCCATTATCTATTACCAGATTTTTGTAAAAATCTGACAGATTGGAGCGATAAATCTATAGGTGTGTACCAAATTTAAGGTATCTCAAGGACAAGTTAGGGAACCTCTGGCCTAGATCGTATTTCTGTACTAGTCATTGTGATTTAAAAAAATGTTTTATGTATTTAATATAATAAAGCAGCATACACCAATCTAACCAAACTTAATATCGCACAGGTGTTTTTTATTTTTTACATAGAATGTGGTACAGGTTCAGGCAAACCGTGAAGCAGAAATGTTAATTAGGTTCAATCTGGTGCTTGTTCCTACAGACCCAACAACTGAAGTTGCGTACATACTCCCCCCCCCCCCCTTTTTTTTTCCTCTACGGTAGGCATATTGTAGAAATATTGTATGTCATGATGAATATTGGGGTAACATTGCAGTCATTTAACCCCTTCCCGACATTTGACGTACATGTACGTCATGGCCGGGATGTACTTCCCGACACATGGCGTACATGTACGTCATGACTTCAAAGTGCCACCGCGTCTGTCCCTGACAGCAGACATCTTCCCTCATTGCCCAGGGGGGGCAGCGATACCCCCCCGTTCGGCGATCGCTGTGATTGGCGTTTTCTGTGTACCGGCGAATAACGTTCGCCGGTGACACAGGGATCGGTGGTGATTGGTGCTGTAAAGTACAGCACCAATCACCACCGGGTGTAAGGGTGACACTGGTGTCACCCCACCTCACCCCACCTGCCCCCAAAAGGCTGTGATTGGTCCGTCGGACCGACGGACCAATCACAGCCATTTCACCACATAGAAAATACCAGACACAGCTCTGCAGCCGCCATTCCGGTCAGGAACAGCGTGCAGAGCGGTCTCTGTGCCCATCTGTGCCCTATACTGACCTGATCGTTGGTGGCATCCGTGCTGCCAGCTCCTGGTGTGACTTCCTTGTGACTTCCTTGTGTTGCTGCTGCTGCTGCTGCAGCAGCGTCATTGTGGCAGAGATTTAAATTGTGTGCTATAATTTTGTGCTATAATTTTGTATCTGCTCCCCCCTGCTGCCCCCCTTTTGTGCTGATCACTATAAACTAAGTGATCAGCACCTTTTTTGGGGTCCAGGTTTTTTTTTTATATATATACCCTGTCAGGTTGCACCCACAGTTGTGTGCCTGCTGCCCCTCACTGCTAATCAGTGTTGCATCACTGCATCACTGATCTGCAGTTGTTTTTTTTTGGAGAGTGCAGTGGGGTTTTGTTTTTACACCCACATTGCTTTTGTGGGTGTCCTGTGGCCGCTGAGCGCTGATCAGTGACGTACATCACTGAACAGCATTTTTGGCACAGGGTTGATATAATTTTTTTTCTGCAGTTTTTTTAAATTGTTTTTTTTTTGGAGAGTGCTGTGGTTTATTTTTTTTAAATTGTTTTTACACCCACGTTGCTTTTGTGGGTGTCCTGTGGCCGCTGAGCGCTGATCAGTGACGTACATCACTGAACAGCATTTTTGGCACAGGGTTGATATAATTTTTTTTCAGCAGTTTTTTTAAATTGTTTTTTTTTTGGAGAGTGCTGTGTTTTGTTTTTTTTTAAATTGTTTTTACACCCACGGTGCTTTTGTGGGTGTCCTGTGCCCGCTGAGCGCTGATCAGTGACAGACGTTACTGACCAACATCTGTGCTCAATTTTTGGCGCAGGAGCTTTTTTTTTTTCTTTTAAACTTACACGTGTTAAAGCACTACATACACACTACATACCCCCCGTGTTGAAATAAAGTTTGTACCCCCCCCCTACACTATACACTACACTTAAAAATAATAAAAATGTCCCAATCATCGCAAAGACTGTTTTCAGCGGAGGCAAATGCCCTTCTTACCTCTGACACTGACACAGCCAGTGAAGTAAGCGATGAATTGGCATTTGTCTTAAGCTCCTCTTCCTCCTCTAGTGATGAGGGACCCCCTCATAGACGCCCCGTAGAGCAGCTGAGACCCCCCCCCCCCAATGATTGATCTCGTATGGACCCCACCACCAGACAATTTTGAGCCCCAGGTTCCTGAGTTTTTGGCCAACCCAGGAATCCAATTTGATAGTACAGGCCTCAAAGAAATTGACTTTTTCAAAGTCTTTTTCTCTGATGATTTAATAAATTTAATGGTGGACCAAAGTAATTTATATGCCCAGCAGTTTATTGCCCCAAACCCCACGTCATCATTTGCTAGGTGGACCCCTGTAGATGCAGTAGAGATGATGACGTTTTGGGGTCTGGTGTTACATATGGGCATAGTTAAAAAGCCAGAAATTAGGCAATATTGGAGTACAGATGTTCTGTACAGCACCCCACTTCATCGTATGGCCATGACCCGGACTCGTTTTGAGACAATCCTTAAATTTTTGCATTACAACGATAATGCACAGTGCCCACCCAGAGATGATCCCACCTTTGACCGGCTATTCAAAGTCAGGCCGGTCATTGATCATTTCAGCGCCAAATTTGCTGAGATGTACATCCCCCAAAAATGTATTTGTGTGGACGAGTCACTTATACATTTTAAAGGAAGGATTAAATTCCGCCAGTACCTTCCCAATAAGAGGGCAAGGTATGGCATAAAAATGTATAAGCTGTGCGAAAGTACCTCAGGGTACACCCACAGGTTTAGGGTATATGAAGGGAAGGACACAAGAATTGAACCGCCAGAATGCCCCCCCTCCCTCGTAGGTGTTAGTGGAAAGATTGTCTGGGATTTAGTGCACCCCTTCCTGGATAAAGGTTATCACCTCTATGTGGATAACTTTTACACCAGCATCCCCCTGTTTAAGGCCCTTGGTTCAAGAGGTACAGCAGCTTGCGGTACTGTGCGCAAGAACCAAAGTGGCCTCCCAAAAACGCACGTTGCCCAATTACTGAGAAAGGGTGAAAGCAGGGGAATATGCACCGAAAATATGTTGTTGGTCAAATATAAGGACAAGAGGGAAGTCTTTATACTGACAACAATTCACGGAGACAGTACCACCTCCGTCCCTGTACGAGGTACCAGTACCCACACCTCAAAACCTATTTGTATCCTAGATTACAATAAGTGCATGGGCGGAGTGGATCTTTCAGATCAGGTACTGAAGCCGTACAGTGCCCTGCGGAAAACAAAAATATGGTACAAGAAGCTGGCCGTGTATATCATCCAGATGGCACTGTATAACGCTTACGTACTATTCCGTTCTACCAGCCAGGCGGGGACATTTATGCACTTTCAAGAGGAAGTTATAAAGAGCCTAATATTTGGGAACCAGCAGGCAGAGGGCCCCAGTACTTCTAGTACTGGCCCCAGTACTTCTAGTACTGGCCCCCGTATTGTATCAGGGCAGCATTTTCCAAATGAAATCCCCTCCACTGGAAAAAAGGGCAGGACACAAAAAAGGTGCAAAGTTTGCTATAAAAAGGGAATACGAAAGCAAACTATTTTCCACTGTGAAACTTGCCCCGACAAACCCGGCCTATGTATGAAGGAGTGCTTTAATATATACCACACATCTATGGATTATTAGGTTCATCATTTCACCGTGCTTCGGGGGTCTTGCTAATGCGACATAGCACCCACCATTCATTCCACCAGAATCTGTGCTGCAAAATCCAAATATCACTCCTTCCCTTCTGAGTCCTGCCATGCACCCAAATGGTATTTTTTGGTCACATATGAGGCATTGCCGTACTCGGGAGAAATTGGGGCACAGATTTTGGGGTGCTTTGTCTCCTTCATTCCTTGTGAAAATGAAAAATTTTGAGCCAGAACTGCATTTTTGTGTCAAAAAATGTAATTTTTCATTTTCACAGCCCAGTTGTACCACAATTGGTGAAACCCCTGGGGGTTTGAAATGTACACTATACCCCTAGATGAATTCCCTGAGGGGTGTAGTTTGCAAAATGGGGTCACTTGGGGGGGGGTTCCACTGTATTGGTGCTTCGGGGGTCTTGCTAATGCAACATAGCACCCACCATTCATTCCACCAGAATGTGTGCTGCAAAATCCAAATATCACTCCTTCCCTTCTGAGTCCTGCCATTTTTGGTCACATATGAGGCATTGCCGTACTCGGGAGAAATTGGGGCACAGATTTTGGGGTGCTTTGTCTCCTTCATTCCTTGTGAAAATGAAAAATTTTGAGCCAGAACTGCATTTTTGTGTGAAAAAATGTAATTTTTCATTTTCACAGCCCAGTTGTACCACAATTGGTGAAACCCCTGGGGGTTTGAAATGTACACTATACCCCTAGATGAATTCCCTGAGGGGTGTAGTTTGCAAAATGGGGTCACTTGTGGGGGGGTTCCACTGTATTGGTGCTTCGGGGGTCTTGCTAATGCGACATAGCACCCACCATTCATTCCACCAGAATCTGTGCTGCAAAATCCAAAAATCACTCCTTCCCTTCTGAGTCCTGCCATGCACCCAAATGGTATTTTTTGGTCACATATGAGGCATTGCCGTACTCGGGAGAAATTGGGGCACAGATTTTGGGGTGCTTTGTCTCCTTCATTCCTTGTGAATATGAAAAATTTTGAGCCAGAACTGCATTTTTGTGTAAAAAAATGTAATTTTTCATTTTCACAGCCCAGTTGTACCACAATTGGTGAAACCCCTGGGGGTTTGAAATGTACACTATACCCCTAGATGAATTCCCTGAGTGGTGTAGTTTGCAAAATGGGGTCACTTGTGGGGGGGTTCCACTGTATTGGTGCTTCGGGGGTCTTGCTAATGCGACATAGCACCCACCATTCATTCCACCAGAATCTGTGCTGCAAAATCCAAAAATCACTCCTTCCCTTCTGAGTCCTGCCATGCACCCAAATGGTATTTTTTGGTCACATATGAGGCATTGCCGTACTCGGGAGAAATTGGGGCACAGATTTTGGGGTGCTTTGTCTCCTTCATTCCTTGTGAAAATGAAAAATTTTGAGCCAGAACTGCATTTTTGTGTAAAAAAATGTAATTTTTCATTTTCACAGCCCAGTTGTACCACAATTGGTAAAACCCCTGGGGGTTTGAAATGTACACTATACCCCTAGATGAATTCCCTGAGGGGTGTAGTTTGCAAAATGGGGTCACTTGTGGGGGGGTTCCACTGTATTGGTGCTTCAGGGGTCTTGCTAATGCGACATAGCACCCACCATTCATTCCACCAGAATCTGTGCTGCAAAATCCAAAAATCACTCCTTCCCTTCTGAGTCCTGCCATGCACCCAAATGGTATTTTTTGGTCACATATGAGGCATTGCCGTACTCGGGAGAAATTGGGGCACAGATTTTGGGGTGCTTTGTCTCCTTCATTCCTTGTGAAAATGAAAAATGTTGAGCCAGAACTGCATTTTTGTGTAAAAAATGTAATTTTTCATTTTCACAGCCCAGTTGTACCACAATTGGTGAAACCCCTGGGGGTTTGAAATGTACACTATACCCCTAGATGAATTCCCTGAGGGGTGTAGTTTGCAAAATGGGGTCACTTGTGGGGGGGTTCCACTGTATTGGTGCTTCGGGGGTCTTGCTAATGCGACATAGCACCCACCATTCATTCCACCAGAATCTGTGCTGCAAAATCCAAAAATCACTCCTTCCCTTCTGAGTCCTGCCATGCACCCAAATGGTATTTTTTGGTCACATATGAGGCATTGCCGTACTCGGGAGAAATTGGGGCACAGATTTTGGGGTGCTTTGTCTCCTTCATTCCTTGTGAAAATGAAAAATTTTGAGCCAGAACTGCATTTTTGTGTAAAAAAATTTAATTTTTCATTTTCACAGCCCAGTTGTACCACAATTGGTGAAACCCCTGGGGGTTAGAAATGTACACTATACCCCTAGATGAATTCCCTGAGGGGTGTAGTTTGCAAAATGGGATCACTTGTGGGGGGGTTCCACTGTATTGGTGCTTCGGGGGTCTTGCTAATGCGACAAAGCACCCACCATTCATTCCACCAGAATCTGTGCTGCAAAATCCAAAAATCACTCCTTCCCTTCTGAGTCCTGCCATGCACCCAAATGGTATTTTTTGGTCACATATGAGGCATTGCCGTACTCGGGAGAAATTGGGGCACAGATTTTGGGGTGCTTTGTCTCCTTCATTCCTTGTGAAAATGAAAAATTTTGAGCCAGAACTGCATTTTTGTGTAAAAAATGTAATTTTTCATTTTCACAGCCCAGTTGTACCACAATTGGTGAAACCCCTGGGGGTTTGAAATGTACACTATACCCCTAGATGAATTCCCTGAGGGGTGTAGTTTGCAAAATGGGGTCACTTGTGGGGGGGTTCCTAACTTTTAGCATCTTATGGTGCCTAGAAACCTACATGGTGCCTAAAAAATAATCTCATAAAAAGGAGGCTCCAAAATCAAGTAGGTGCTCCTTCTATTATGAAGCCTGTGGTTTGGTCAACGTGCACACTAGGGCCACATATAGGATATTTATGAAAACAAAAGAATTGGGGGAATCAATTTTTAGTCACATTTCTCTAGTAAAATCTACTGTGTTCCTTAGAAAAATGTATTAAAATTGAAAATCTGCAAAAAAAATTAAATTTTGAAATTTCACCTACACTTTGTTTTAATTCCTGTGAAACACCTAAAGGATTAACAAACTTCCAAAATGCTGTTTTGAATACTGTGAGGGGTGCAGTGTTTGAAATGGCATCATTTATGGGGGTGTCTCACATACAAGTCCCTCAAAGTCACATCAGAACTGAACTGGTCCCTAAAAAAATCAGTGTTTGAAATTTTCTTGAAAATTTGAGAATTTGCTATTCATATTTTAAGCCTCCTAGTGTCCAAAAAAATTAAAAGGAGGTTGAAATAATGATGGAAACATAAAGTAGACATATGGTCTATGTTAGTTATTAACTATTTTGAGTGGTATGATTATTTGTCTCACAAGCAGAAAATTTAACATTTTAAAAATTGCTAAATTTTCCATTTTTTTACGACATTTTGGTATTTTTCACAAAAAAACACAGACTGTATCGACCAAAATTTACCACTAACTTGAAGTACAATGTGTCACGAGAAAACAATCTCAAAATCACTGGGATAAGTAAAAGCAAAAAAAAGTTATCCCCACTTAAGTGATACATGTCAGATTTGAAAAAAGGGCTCTGTCAGGAAGGCAAAAACAGGCTGTGTCGGTAAGGGGTTAACATAGCACAGAAAACTGTTTATTAATCCCTGGAAGGACTTTTAAAGCAGTCCCTCAAAGAAATTGCTATCCTTAACAAGATTCATCATGCTTTGGACATAATAAAGGAGCAGCTTGTATATTTATTGTTAGCCATAAAATATATCAAACATTCAAGTACATATGCACTTAGGGGGCGATTCAGAACCCATTAGTTTGGGTCCGAATGCGTCCCTGTTCCCGAAGTTTGGGGTTAGCGCATGCGCATGATTTTGGCTAGATTCACAGTCACCGAGCATTTCGCTCTGGGAAGGGAGGGCCGGGAGCGGACAGGCGTGGAAGCAGGGGAATGCCCACCGGCTGGGCGTTCCCCTGAGAACACAGGCATGGTGATGCCTGCTCGGGGCGGGCGGCTGATGTCAAATGATGTTAGTGCCCACCCGAATTTGGCAGATAGGGGCAGGAATAAAAGTCACTCTAAACAAAATAAATGATTTCTCTCCCAGTGGGCTGCTTGCAAGGGAAGTGTTCACGTACACATAGCCTTGCATGCTTCCGTAGGGAGGGAGGGGCAGGTGTTCGTCTGAGTGGCAACAACCTGTTCAGTAGGCTACGATTACATGCAGCCTAGGAAACAGGTCTGAATCATGCTCTTAGTACAGTGTTCCGTAGAGTGATCAGTAAGGAGTTTGGGTTCTACAAAATATGGGCCAGATTCAGTAGCTTTCCCGGACACCAAGCTTTGGTCTCTGGCCCCTGAGACGCCTCAGCGGATGACTGTTTGTAACCAGCTCCTGAAGCAATAGGAAGTCACGGCCCAGGATTAGCAGATAAGGTGGTTGGGAGGTCAGCACAGCTACCACCCTCAGAGGCCGGCCTTGAACTATCAGTGGAAGCTACAACGAGGGCATCGCCATGTATACGCAATACCCTGACAGGAGGCAGGACCTGCTCAGCTCCCTGAGGAATCATGTTGGCAGTGACAATTGTGAGCTCACTACAAGTGTCAACCAGTGCCCAGATCTCCTGGTGTTCAAAATGCACCAGTATCCGGAACAGGGAGGACTCTGCTTGGGATACACCCGCAGCAGCCATGCTGACCATTGGGCGAGCCACTTTTCCAGCACTACAATTCCTAAACTCTTCCTCTTTTTGGCAGTCCCGCCGTACATGACAGGCTCGCCGCATTCAAAGCACACAGTGGGAGGCGGAGACTTTGGCTTAACCACTAGGACCCAAATTCTAGGCTTTAGTACTGGCAGAAGTCCTGACGTGGCTTTACTAAATTTTCCCATGGTCAGGTGTCACTCAATCACCACTGCCAGCTCCTAAAATGTCTGGGGGTCAGTCTGAAGGGCCCATTTCTGTACCGAGTGTTCTAACACCTGTATAGCCTGGTCCAGTGCGATTAGCTCCACAATTGACACTGCAGAGTTTTTATCCACCTCCAACGAGATCCTACCTAGCCAGCTAGATTGGCCAGCTGAATCCTAAGAGGCTCAGAGCTCTCCAGCCGCCAGTCAAGAATTTCTTGGGTTTTGCTGGGGCCTGTCACTCCAGTCCTGCCAAGTATAGCCTTCTCAAAGATAGGGTAGGAGCATGACTTAGCCACAGACATATCAACATAGGCTCAATTAAACATATGAGCATGTCAATTAAACACATCAGCTGGGGTGAGCATCGGTAGCCTTTCCCGCTCCTGCCCACCTTTCCTCATCTACTTTAGCCCTTCATGTAACATCTGCTGTCCTTTATTCTGAACTTGCTGCACCTCACGCAACTTTTGAATTTGAGCTCTTTGGCCTTATATCTGAGTTTTCTATTTATCAGCCAGATGCTGCTGTCTGGCAGCCATCTTCTGCTGCCTGGCAGCCATCTTCTGCTGCCCCTCATGAATCATCTGGAACTGAGCTTTTTGCCCAGCTGCCAGTTCAGTAAACTTTTTCACCATCAAATGATTTTTCTCCCCTTCGGTAATAAAAGTCAAACTGATCACCGAATTCAGGGTTGGCGGCTGATATCACATGGGATACCAGTAATACACTAGGTATTCCGTGCTCCAGCCCTCTCTCTGTCTACCCTCAACTATCCCCTCTGGAGTGAACGGCCCAGCAAGTGTGAAACTCGACAAAGTCGTTTGCTCTCGAAGTTTACACATGCGCATAAACGTGCATGCACAAGCCCTTTTCATTGCAATCATTTTGGCTAAAGAAACATCTTAGCAATACAAGATTTACAACTCAACTCTAAAAGCTTCTGAAAAGCATGTATAATCTGTCTGGAGCAATGTGGCCTTTTCTGTCCTATGTATTAAATTTCACATCACAGTCCCCAGTTAGACGTATTCCCACACTCCTGCCTGGACAAACTGAGACACCTAATGCAATGGAACCAGAAACAAAACATTCCGAGGGGGCGTGGCTTGGACGAGCTAGGTGCAGGCAGCAGTTTTTTTGAGCTCCTGAATTCCATCCTGTATTTTATCCTGATTTGCCCTAACTGACGGCTCGGAAGGGAGATTACCTACCTGACCATCTTATGCCCCTGCTAGAACACTGAAGCGGTCTCTGTCTGCAGTTACGGTGACAACGTCTGCTGCGGCCTACTGCTACTCCGGCTCCCAGACGCTTTGTCGCTCGCGGTCAGCAGCCCTGCACGGAACACAACACCCTGCTCCCAGGTGGTGAAGTGGACTGGGGGGACTCGTGCTGGTGTCCTCTCCGGAGTATTTTAGCGGGGAAAGCGGCTAGCGGTCTTCACTGAGACTTGATGCCATGGTCCGCACGGAGAGAGCCTGGCTCACGGGACCATCGGGCGGCTCAGAGGTAAGAAGACTGCTATAAACTCTGCTGTTGCCGGCTGCTACGGGAGCGACATCGTATCCTTCCTTTGCCCTACAACACCTACACTTGACGATCCCTGTGGCGGTGAATGACAATGGTGGCAACTTATTTGGCGCGCAGACGCTATCTCTCCTGTTTAGAAGATTGACTGTGGCACTGAAAATTGTGCTTTGCTTCCTGTGATTACACTACCAGTCTATTTTTACTATTGATTTTGTGACACTTATTAGACGACTACCGGTTTGGATAAACATGGACTCCTCTTTACAACAGATCCTGCGAGAGATCCATGTCACCTCTAGATTATGCAGGTAGCTAGATGATCTGCGGGGAAGTGGTCCATCTCCCCTATGCCCCCTTGTAAATCACGAGATAGTTGCTTTGGGAGATATCCCTATATGCATAGAACCTCTGGCAGCTCCTGCTACAATCCTAAAATATACAAACCTGTATGAAGTCTGGAAGGGAGACCCACCCTTTCTTTTTAACTCCAGAGGATGCTATACAACCAATGCGTGGGATGCTTATATGTCTACAGTACCTTTGGCTTATCCTGATACGGGTCTGATTACCTAAATGGACTCATACTTCTTTGCTGACCTATACGACTTTATGGCTGATTGGTATATTACCCCTGTAGGCATCAATGATGTTACAGTTTGTCTCCAGCTCTTTTCTATGTTACTGAAGACTATGTTTGCCTCCTATATTTGGCATTACATGCTCTCTCGATATCACTCCAGTGTTCAATGTGAGACTACTCCAACCTTCAGGAATCTAATTTTGCTCCATAATGAGACTGAAAACTGGCCAGATTAGCAATATATTCACATGAAAATGCTGTTTCTGCTCATATACGTCTTACTAACTCTAATTTTCATAATGCTTTCTCACAATGTTATTTTGGGTTATAGAATGGATCTATGTTAGATACACCACTATGCTCCATTATTGTGGAAGCCACTTTTTCTTTTCCCTTGCTGTGTTAGGTGATATTGACCGTCTTATCTATATGTTTGACTGGGGTAGGCTGGTCCTAACCTAGCTCAAATATCCTGATATTTTTGCCCCTGGTGTTATCCGGTCATTCTTCTTTATGTGGTTGGGGGGGCTGGATTAGACAGCATAGTTAGTTAGTTGGGGGGGAGGTACGGTAAAGGGATCCAGGTACGCCTAGTTGGGGATGGGTTGTACAGGGTGGTTATAGGGGAGGTTTGGTTTGGGACTTTTGGGTCGGTTTCGTTAATTTTTATTTCCTATCTCCCTTGTTTGGCCAGACACCTAATTTTGTAATGTTAATTTGTTCCATTATAGTGATTTTTTTCTTTCACTGGGGATTTTGCTGATATATCTGACTCCCCTATTCGCAATGTTGAATTTTTGCTATTGTGCAGTATTTCACTGTGAATCTATGTGTGTCATATACTCGTCATTCTCTAGAACCCAAATGGCGCCTTTGGGCAATACTATTTTGCTTGTTATGTCGATACATATTACCCTCAATATACTGTTATTTCCGCACACTATTTTATTAATAACGATATCCTGCTTATATCTTGCTGTATGAGTACCCTGTGAATTTTATTTCAACATACGTGGAACTTGTTGTCTGTGTCTATTATATCCTATGTCTATTTCGCGAGTTGTGTATGTGTATCCCAAAATCACAATAAAAATGATTGAATAAAAAAAAAAAGAAAAAAGAAACAAAACATTCCAGGATCCCCCTTTATGTAAAATAATAACACAAAAGAAGACAAAAAAAACAGGTTAATGAAACTGGAAGCAATGGCCGCTGCGGAATTCAGGGAGGCTTTCCTATAACTGCTGATGCTTTCATTCCTATGTTATCTCAATGAGCTTTCATGTCAGCAAGTCTCTATCACTTCATAGTAGGGCTGAAAGAACATTATTGTTTTTACAATGTAGATATGATTAGTTAAGTGATGCCGGAAAGTCTTTCCTGAAGTTTGACATACCACGCTATTTAAACCATTGTGCCAAGTCAAACCTTCATACCTTACACATACTGTAAAATAGATACAATCAGGGGTTAAAGTGGTGGTGGGGGGGGAGCACCTCTAATGGTGAGGTGGAACTCATTTGCAGGTGGATGCCAAAAACCCTACCACTGGCCCTGGATCTGCCAGATAGGGGGAGAGGCAAGGGAGGAATTAGGTGGTAGAGGGAAACAAGTTCCCCCTCCTCTCCAGGACCACTTTAAGCCATGGACACAATACATTGCAATAGATCACAGTACTGTACAACATACTAGCCTACCCTTCTGAAATAGCCGCGAGGTTCCCAAAAATCGCAAGGCCCTCCGAGTCCCTGAAAGACATCTCCTGGGAAACTGCAGGCGGAGGGAGCAGGGGGGCAGTGTGTCACAGGTGGAGGGCTGGGTTGGATCGTGTGGTGCTCAGGAATCACTTTAGGACCAGATGGAGTAGGGTTAAAGCGAGCTGGTTTTATTATAGATGGTTTCATAAATGAAAATAAATCACTTATTCAAATAACGGCTTTGACATAAGGAAAACAAAGAAAATCCCAAATAACGTCTTTGAGCAAAGTCTTTAGAAACACATGGAAATAATAATAAAAGGCAATACGGCTTGCATAACTCACGAAGTGACCGGTGAAACTGAGGGAGATCCAATATACGGGAAATAGAGCTTTGATGATGGAATGGAGGTTTTATGGCAAAGACAGGTAATGATGGAAATGAATGACAGTCCAGGCAAGGTCACGGGAAAGAAATGGGTGATGATCCAGAAGGTACGGAGAAGACTGTAAATGGGTGATTTTCCGGGCTGCAGGATATCCCAGGAGGCGATGTCCCTTTGTGGGGTGCAGGCGGACTTCGGGGTACCGGCTGGAGCCTACGGGCAGGTAGCACTGGTATCACCCGCAAACAAGCAGAAAGGCACTGAAAGGTCAGGATTCCCAGAGTCAGTAGCAGAGCGGACTAAGGTGAAGGCTGCAGTGGACAGGAGTAGCCAGGAGTCTCCAACTGCACAAGGCTAGGAAACCTTTGCACTGACACCAGTTCACCAGGACAGATCCCCTAAATACATAGTGGGCGGCTGTCATTGGTTTAGATGGTGCAGGAAGGCAGGAAACCTGAACCTGGCGTCCAATCTGCATTTTGCCCACATCCAAGATGGTGGCGCCGGCCTCCCAGCTCCGCCTCAGTCACAACTCCCTTGGGACTCACAGGGACCCGCCCCCAACACACAGTGCCTCCCGGACGGCCAGGACAAGGCAGCACACCCGCACCAGAGACCCAGAACGGACAGGCAGTGGCGGGCATGGAGGGGTAAGAACCGGACCCGCCGTGCCTCACCACGGCCGTCCGTGACACAGTGGATGCCAGTGAGGGGACCAGGGAGTGGTGGGTGGGGGATGTCCGAGACCAGAGAGCGGGCAGAGGAAGCAGGGAGGCCACTGCCGGGCAGTGGCGCACTTAGAAAAAAGAAGAGCACATACAAATTAATGGGCAGCCACTGAGTGCTGAGCTCAGCTTCAGCCGCTGCCCGGTTCCGGCCTCCTTCCCCATAGGTATGTGCAGCGTGGCTTGCTACCGTCACAACGCACATAGCTGGTTTGCTGGGGGCAGGGCCAGGCAGCAGCTGATATATTGCTCAGCGGCACTGCCCGGCCCCGGGAGACAGTGGTGGTTTTTTTAGGGAGCGCTCCCCCCAAAAAAACTCACCCAGTGAGTTACCTAAAAACAAAAAAAACTGAAGGGGTTAAGTGGAGTCAATTTATTTCCATAGTTTTCCTTCTTTTGCCACTTGGAATTCACTCTGAATGAAAACCATAAAAAGCACAATGGTCACAAAGTGTACTATTTTAAAACATTTTTTTTATCTTCTGGGAAAGGAAAGTTAAATATAGACTATGAGAAGTTTGGCAACACTAACATGTATCATGCTTTTTGTTGGCTTAGACACAATAAAACAATGAGAACAGTTAGCAAAGTGTTTAAGCTTCAATTTGTATGAATAACATATAAATAACATGCCAATTGTTGGCATTTGCATGCCATCTCTCAGTAATTGAAAGTAGTGCTGCATATAGGAGGGTGCAGCATGTGACTATTGTACATCTTATTAAGGTAATTTTGGTGCCTCATGCATCTAGTATACTGTGGCTGCCAATATGGTAGTGGAGGGCCTTATTTATTCTAATTGCCTAAACATGTTTGCTGTCTAAAAAATCTAATTTGTGTTGAATGAAATTAAATTAAACAAATGTGATCATGAGGGCACATCTTCACAACAACAAACACACTGCAATTTTGACTTAATATCTCTCAGCAATATATCACCATATCATAATGAGTGGATTATGAGTTTAGATGCACTCTGGGAGAGGAACACCATGATGTAGCATAGCCGGAACAGACAGGATTGAGCCAGAAATTAGATGTGAAGGGCAAAGGCGAGGGAGAAGTCAAAAGTGACCCCAAAGCAGTGGAGTTTGGCAACAGGGAAGATGATGGTGTTGTCAACAGTGATGAAGATATTGAGGGGGAGTGCAGGTCAGGAGAGGAGAGGAATAGTTGTGTGCGATCATCATAGGAAAAGATGGTGTGCCCCCCTAGGGTGCACCGACAGGCGCTATCAAGGGTGTCTCGCTAAGAGCTGCCACTTGGAAAGGGGTTGTCAGCCCCAAGGGCCAAGCAAAAGAGAAAAAGAAGTGGCGCTGGTTTGATGAAAGGTATAAATGTTTTAATAACAATTAAGAATATTAAGTACAATTGCACAATATAAACAAGTAATAAAATGAAATAATAAAATAAATGGGGAACAAGGGAATAAAAACAAATGAATTTGTTATGACTGGACCGGAAGCTGAATTGATGAATTGGCTGATGTAACCAGTTCCGTGGGATAAAGAGGTGTAATGATGTAAAAAATCAAGAGGCCCACTGGGCTGATAGTTACCACACGGTGTCTCAGATGGTCTAGTCCCAGATACAATTAGAAGGGTGTCCTCAATTGATTGCGATGGTGGGGCCACAGTGGGCAATGACCCGATATCAGTGGGGGCTTGGATGGTATATAGCCCGATGCTTCCCACTTCGCTAGAGGTCCCAATTGGATGTTGTAAAAAGGCAGGTTTCCTCAAGGTTGGTAGACTTGGATGACAGATGATGTAAGTGGCCAACCTCGATTCCTGCACTCAGTGTGACCAATAAGTCCAGCTGGGCTAGAAACCAATGATGGAAGTGAACTGAGAGAGCGTGGGTGATGAGACAGGGGTGATCCAGATGGTCTCAGTGGGTGAAGATATTCAATATGTAAAATTGATCCGGTCCAGAGTAACTCCTAACGCGTTTCGCTGCTTGAGGGGTGCAGCTTTTTCACCCCTAAGAGATAAGAGAAGGTGACCTAGGACAGAACTCTGGTGGACACCGACAGAGAGGATGGAAGAGGGTGAGGTTGAGCTGGAGGCATGGATAGAGAAGGAGCAGTTTGCACGGTAAGAAGTGAACCAGGACAGAACTGTGCAAGATAGGCCGATAGTCTGGGGGATGTGAAGGAGGAGAGGATGATCCATGGTGTCAAAGGCTACAGAAATGCCCAATAGGATAAGGTAAGTGACCCCTGGACTTGGCTGAAAGCAGGTTCTTTGTGTCTTTGATCAGGGCTGTTCCAGTGGAGTGGGCAAAAGCAAGACTGGTGAGATGACTGTATACCATTCATTCAAGTTATTTAGATGCAACTGGGAGATGAAAGATTGGGAAGTAGCTATCGGGTGAGGAAGGCTCAAATTTGGGATTTACAAGAATAGATGAGTCAATGGCAAGGGAAAGATGCCAATGGAGAGTGATAGGTTGAAACGGGATGAGCAGGATGAGAGCATGCAAAATGGGAAAGGAAGTGGAGGCGAGAGGGAAAATGGTCCAGGGGGTGGAGGTGGAGAGAGAGGATAGAATAAGGGAGGGAACTTCCTTGTATGTGGTGGGGTGGAAGAAGTGCAAGATGTGAAGGCTGTAAGGAGAGGATGGTGTAGGTGGGTGGTTTTGTGTTGGATAGCCTCAAATTTAGAGGAGAAGGTGGCAAAATCAGTGACAGTAAGGGAGAGGGGGTAAAGGAGATAGTTGAAAGGATCAAAGAGGTGGCAGAGGACAGAGAAGAGATAAGTGACTGTGAGCTGTAGGAAAAAAAAAAAACTTTAAATGGAGGAAGCCATCCAGATATTGAGATTTCCTCAGAGATTCGTGTGCATTGTTGCAGGAACCGGGTCATTTTGGAGAGCCAGGGTTGGGGTATGGGTGCCGGACGGCTCCCCGACAGTCGGGATTCTGACAGTCAGTACTCCAACGTCGGAATCCCGACTGCTCCCTTGTGGGGGTCCACGACCCCCATAGAGGGAGAATAAAATAGGTGGCGAGCGCAGCGAGCCACCGTGCCCGCAGCGTGTCGAGCGCAGCGAGCCCGCAAGGGGCTTCATTGCGCTCCCCACGCTGTGCAGTCGGGATTCCGACGTCTGACTAATGACTGTCGGAATCCCGACTCTCGGAGTATTATACCACACCATGGGGTATAGAATGATCTAGGGGGACAGTGGAGATAAGGGCAACAGAACTGAAGGCTTTTCAGACCTGATTGCTGCTGTGCGGTTTTGTAGTGGCCTGCGATAAGATAGTCATCGACCAGACAGAGTGAAAACCCACCCTGTGTAAGTTTGCAAATGACTTGCGGTCACAAACCTGATATGGTTCACGTTTGTTTTCTAGTTTCCCAGTGTTTCCAGGATGGTTTGTGTCACTGCTGCTGCAGCTTTGCAGTTCCACTTCCTGGTTCTGACCTAATTGCTGCTGCAGTCAGTAGCCAATCCAAAGCTACCTTGGGGGATATAAGGAGTCCCTATATAACAGCTCAGGGCCTTGAACAACTTGTTCTTCTCCTATGAGTTTCCCAGAGGCTGATTCCAAGGCTCCAGGTTATCTGCTACAGTGAACCTCATCCTGCTGCTGCTGCGACCTTGCCTGGTTGATTCCAACTGCTATAGCTGCTGTTTTATCATCTCCAGCAGCCAGAGTACAGTCATCTTGCAGAGTTCAGCACAGGATCATTGGTTCCCAGTTCGACTCCGTTCTCAGCTCCCATGCCGACTCTGTCCTCAGCTCCCAGGCAGACTCCATACTCAGCTCCCAGGCCGACTCCATCCTCAGCTCCCAGGCCGACACAGTCCATGGCTCCCAGGCCGACTTAGTCATCGGCTTTCAAACTACTATAAACCATCAGCTTCCAGGCTGACCCGGATCATCAGCTCCCAGGCAGTTCCTAGTCCGATACTGCACACCATCGGTTCCCAGTCCAATACTGCACACCATCAGTTCCCAGTCTGATACTGCACACTATAGCAATTGGATTCAGTGAATAAATCACCAGCTCCTATTATAAGGGTGTGGTATACAGTCATTAGCCTGACGTTGGGATCCCGACTGGCCGGACTCAGACAGCGGGGCAAGTGCAACAAGGCGCTATGCTCGCTACCTATTCTCCCCCTATGGGGGTCGTGGACCCCAACGAGGGAGAATAGGCAGTGGCCATCGGGACCCCAAGTATCAGGGTTTTGACTTCGGGAACCCAACGTTGGGCTGTAGTATGTAGCAAATTTGCAACAGTATGCAACAAACATCTCCTCATATGCAGCTGAAGGGGAGCGAAATCATTTGATGGTTGCTGACCATTGAATGATTTCCCCTTCTGTAACAAAAGTTAGTCTATATACTAATTTTTATTTTCATCGCTGGCATCACCACACCTGCCTCCAGGGAATCTCCCAGTGTTTTTATGGGGACACCCATAAGACGCTGGGAGCTCAAATGCTGCTGCCCACCCTGGCCCTCCCTCCCTGCAACAGATGGCCTGGTTGAGTGTGTAACTCGCTGAAGCTGTTAGCTGCCAGGCTTTGCACATGTGCATATACAAACCTCGACCATCGGTCCCTCGGAGTACATTCCACAAATTCTGTGTGCAATCCTCACCTCCTAAATACGGGATGCAGTTAAAATCCCGGCGGTCGGGATCCCGGCGTTCAGAATCCCGACCCTGGAATCCCGACCACCGAAATGCCGACACATTCTCCCTCCTGGGGTGTCCACGACACCCCTGGAGGGAGAATAAATGAGTGTGCCGAGCGTAGCGAGGCACCGGGCCCGCTGCGTGGCGAGCGCAGCGAGCCCGCAAGGGGGGGCGATCCACGTCCCCCCCTTGTCGGCATTTCGGCTGTCGGGATTCTGAACGCCGGGATCCCGACCGCCGGGATTCAATACTGAATCCCTAAATACTAAAATGTCTTCTTTCACTTCTGTTTCCTATACAGGAATATACTAATACTGTATACCTATATCCAGCAATTAAGTTGTAAGTGTAAAAGGGGTATTAATTACATATTGAGTTACAGATTGAGAGCCCACACATTGGAACTGTGTATTTAATATTTACCATTACCATCTTGTCAGTTCCTTTTTTCATATAGTGTTTCTAATGCCAATACAAATAAATACATGATTTTCTCATTTCACCACTTCAGTACAGTAAAACTTTCCAAGGACTTCGGGGCCAAGGCAAACGCAAGAAAATAAATCTCAGCTGTTTTTCAGAACTTGCCTTTTATTAAAGTACATCATTTATTTTGCATACCATGCAGGCATTTTACATGTATATAACAAATCTAATGTGAAAAAGTTAAAACTACATTGAAAATACATTTGTGTTGTGCATGTGGTCTTTTTATTTATGTTCTTATTACACAGTACACAATTAGCCAGATTAATGCCCCGTACACACGGGGGAGATATATTGCTCAGCAATATATTGCTAGCAATATATTGCTGAGCAATATATTGCTGAGTGTCTCTCCTGTTCATCAGCGAGCAGAGATGGTCGCTGATAATCAGGAGACTCTGCCGGGGGAAGAGGCAGGGAAATAGCTGATCGCAAGAGCAAGCTCCTGCGACCAGCGACCATCAGGGGCTGCACACGGGAGCGCGCACCCGGCGATTCATCACCGACAGCACACAGAAATCACTGGCATTATGGTCGCTCAGCGACCATATTCCCAGCGATATGTGCTGAAATTGCACCCGTGTGTATGCACCTTAAGACAATCAGCACACTGGGCATTAGCATTCCACAGAAAAGCTGCAAACATTTGAATGCGTTGCGCAATGCACCTGACTGCACTATAGTACATGTACACGTACACTCTGGCATTATGTCACTCTACTGTGCATGCATAGCCTATGCAGGTCACCCATCATGTTCCAGGATGACCTATACTTTGCTGGTTTCTGAGCTGCAGTAATCTCTCTACTCCTTCAGCGTTGAAATGTGTACACTTCCCACTGCAGTCTTCCTGGTGATTAAATAATTGTTTGTTCAAATCATTCCACACACACAATCCTTTAGGACTCCAGTTCCAGCACATTTGGTTGTACTCTGTACCAGTTTTCTCAAATGTATCTCCATTCAATAAGATGGAGTAATTGCTGTCTGAAATTATTGTATATGAGTATTCATTGCAGCATCTTTCACAGCCATCACTGTTCTACATACAACAGCACCACCTGTTGGTAGAAATATATATCACCATTCTTCTCGGGTTCCCAGTGAGTCCACAAAGGGATTAATCAGTGATTCCCAAACTTTTTGAATCACGGCACCCTAAAGTATCAGAATATTTTTCACGGCACCCCTAGGCCAAAAGTTGGTTACTAATTTTAGGAAAAATATTAAATTCGATGTGATTTCAATGTTTTCCTTAGGTCCACTTATATGGTGAGAAACATGATTCACTTCTGTTTACCCACATATTCTTAATTGGAAGCCCCAAGCACTGATTTTGCCTTTTTCATTGGCCATAAATAACTTGAATTGGTTCTGGACCACCAACCTGAGGCACCCCTGCAAGTGCTCCAAGGCACCCCAAGGAGCCTAGGCGCACAGTTTGGGAACCACTGGATTAATGGGTCCCACATCCCAAACACATAGGAATTCCTGATTAAATATACCCTTGTTTTCTGTCCATCTCTTCTTTTTCTTGAAACCATTTTTTTTTTTGCAGTTGGAATCCAGTTGTACTCCAGTGACCACTATGTAGGACTGTAGATATTGGTCTAAAAGTGTTCACTTGCTCCCTCTTCGCATATTTCTTAGAAGTCAGCTCATGCTACAGTCATGATGGTTCCTTTGTATATATCCATGATTAGTAACTGTTGTTTCTGTTAAGCTTTATGGGCAACCATCTCAATGTAGTATAAATATCGGGTTCTTGTGTATTATCACAGCGCCCATCGCATCGCAGACCATAATGCATGTGATGGTATGCAATGCGACAAGATTTCGCCCCGATGTCATACAATGTTAAAACTGTATAGCATTGTATACGGCATACAATGCCATACAATGCGATACGATGCGATTTTAAATTGTACAATGTTAAATGCACCCCCACTATGAACGTGAACCCGAAGTTTGCTGCGAGCCCGCGAGGGGCGGTGGTACGTGTCCTCTGACCTTTTCATACCCCCACTATCCACGTCGGTGTGGAGTTCATTCTATACAGTGTGGCGAGCGCAGCGAGCCACCGAGCCCAAAGCATGTCGAGCACAGCGAGCCCCGCAAGGGGACGCGGAATACATGTAAAGTAATACGCGTCCCCTCGTGGGGCTCACTGCACTCGCCACGCTTCGGGCTCGGTGGCTCGCTGCGCTCGCCACACTATATAGAATCAACTCCACGCCAACGTGAATAGTGGGGGTATGAAAAGGTCGGAGGACGCGTACCGCTCGCCACGCTTCGGGTTGGCGTTCATACTGGGGGTGGCGTGGGGGTGCATTTAACATTGTAAGCACACATTAGGGTGCTTATAAGCACCCATTAGGGTGCTTATACAATTTAAAATCGTATAGGGGGGCTTATACAATATTAAATTGCATCGGTGTGCACCCGGTATATGGCATGCGATGCGATTAAAAGTCGTGCGACTTAATATCGGGGGCGCCGTGATAATACAACCAAATATCCTTCCCATAATTTCCTATATTGAGATGGGCGGCGGGCACTTTTTCGGGTTTTGGTTTTGTATCTGGATCTCCCTTCGTGTTTTGGATCTGGATTGGTTTTTGCAAAACCACCCTTGCGGGTTTTGATTTTGGTTTTGGATCTGGATTTTTTTTTTTTTTTTAAATGCTAAAAATTGCTAAAATAACAGATTTTGGGCCTGTTTTTGTCCCTAAAGTATTATTGAGATCAACGACATTAATTTCCATAATTTCTAGTCAATTTTGATCACTTCAAAGCTCACAAAATTGTTTTCATTGACTGTAGTTGGGCCAAAATGTTATACCGAGGTAACTGGATGACTAAGCTAGATGACAGCAGTGGGCATCACATACATGTGGACCTTACACTTCCAACCTGGCACATCTTGGAAGCAGAGTGGCACTGCAGGGGCAGACAGGGTAGCATTTTAATAAACTACCCCCCAAAAAGAGCAAAAAATACAAAGAGGTGCAAGATGAAATTGTCATTGGGCCCTCCCACCCACCCTTATATTTCATACAGGACATGTACAGTTTAACAAACCAATCATTTCAGTGACAGGGACTTCAGCGGCAGGGACTGTCATATGTGGCTGAAATGATTGGTTTGTTTGGGCCCCCACAAAGCAAGCTGGCAATGGGCATTGCACAAACTGACTTTACAAGATGTAATTTAAAAAAAAGAAAAAATGTTCCAAAGAGCCAAAAATAGAAAGAGCTGCAAGATGAAATTGACCTTGGGCCCTGCACAAACTGATTTTACAATATGTCATTCTTAAAAAAGAAAATAATGCTCCAAAGAGGAAAAACATACAAAGAGGTGCAGGATGAAATTGACCTTGGGCCCTGCACAAACTGGCTTTACAAGATGTCATTCTTAAAAAATAAAATAATGCTCCAAAAGAGGCAAAAATAAAAAGAGGTGCAAGATGAAATTGTCCTTGGGCCCACCCACCCACCCTTATGTTGTATACAGGACATGCACAGTTTAACAAACCAATCATTTCAGCGACATGGACTTCAGCGGCAGGGACTGTCATATGTGGCTGAAATTATTGGTTTGTTTGGGCCCCCACAAAGCAAGCTGGCAATGGGCATTGCACAAACTGACTTTACAAGATGTAATTTAAAAAAAAAAAAAATGTTCCAAAGAGCCAAAAATAGAAAGAGCTGCAAGATGAAATTGACCTTCGGCCCTGCACAAACTGATTTTACAATATGTCATTCTTAAAAAAGAAAATAATGCTCCAAAGAGGAAAAACATACAAAGAGGCGCAGGATGAAATTGACCTTGGGCCCTGCACAAACTGGCTTTACAAGATGTCATTCTTAAAAAATAAAATAATGCTCCAAAAGAGGCAAAAATACAAAGAGGTGCAAGATGAAATTGTCCTTGGGCCCTCCCACCCACCCTTATGTTGTATACAGGACATGCACAGTTTAACAAACCAATCATTTCAGCGACATGGACTTCAGTGGCAGGGACTGTCACATATGGCTGAAATGATTGGTTTGCTTGGGCCCCCACAAAACAAGCTGGCAATGGGCAGTGCACAAACTGGCTTTACAAGATGTAATTCTTAAAAAAGAAAATAATGCTCCAAAGAGCAAAAACATACAAGAAGGTGCAAGAAGAAATTGTCCTTAGGCACTGCTCATCCTCTTCTTCACACACAATTAATTAGTTATCGCTGGAATCAACCAATACAGGAGGACTGTGTGTATTAGGAGGACGTGTAATTGGTGAAGGAGGTCCAGTTGGTGGAATTTGAAATTAATTTTTATGAACATCATCTTCTCCAAGTTTTGTGGAAGTAACCTCCTACGCTGATCGCTAACAAGGCTCCCAACTGCGCTGAAGACTCTCTCAGAATATACACTGGAGGGTGGGCAACTTAAATAAAGCAAAGCCAGTTTTTGCAAAGGCCACCACATTGCCTTTTTTTCTTGCCAATAATAGAATGGACAGTCTGACATACCTATATCGATGCTATCGGCAAAGTAGTCATCCACCATTCTTTCAATTGTGATAGCATCATAGTCAGTAGCAGTCGACATGTCCATTATGCTAGGAAGCTCCTTCAGTCCGGACCAGATGTCAAATATATTTCCGGACTGAATAGCAGTGGGTCTCTTAGGAAAATTTAGTTTTTTCCTCGCAACCCCAGTGGTAGAAATTGAAGGAGGAGTTATGTGCCTGTCAAGTTCCGCTTCAGCTGACAATTTTTGGACCAAGAGGTCTTTGCACCTCTGCAGATTTGTGCACATTGGTAACAAAGACACAATGTAAGATATAAACCTAGGATCCAGTATTGTCGCCAAAATATAATGATCTGATTTTAGAGATCGACGACCCTTGGATCCTTTCAAAGTGAATTAATGGTGTGATCCACTAGTCCTACATATTTAGCAGATTCACTATGCTTCAACTCCTCCTTCAATTTCTCCAACTGCTTTTGCAAAAGGCCTATCAAGGGAATGACCTGGCTCAAGCTGGCAGTGTCAGAACTAACTTTGCGTGTAGCAGCCTTGAAGAGCTGCAGGATCTTGCACAACACGGAAATTATTCTCCACTAAGCTTGACTCAGGTGCATTCCCGTTCCTCTCCCTATGTCATAGGTCGAGGTGTAGCTTTGGATGGCCTTTTGCTGCTTCTCCATCCGCTGAAGCACATAGAGGGTGGAATTCCACCTTGTGACCACCTCTTGCTTCAGCTGAAGGCAGGGAAAATTTAGCTTTTCTTGCAAGTGTTGCAATCTCCTGCACGCACTTGCAGAATGGCGAAAATGTCAACAAATTTTCCGGACAACTGACAACATTTCTTGAACACCCCTGACCTTTTTCAAGAAATGTTGCACCACCAAATTTATTGTGTGAGCAAAACATGGGACATGTTGGAATTTGCCCAGAAGTAATGCACTCACAATATTGGTGGCATTGTCGGATACCACAAATCCCAAGGGGGTAAGCCATTGTGCAATGACTTCCTGTAGTTTTTCTAGGAGGTTTTCCGCGGTGTGCCTTTTACTGAAACCGGTGATACACAGAGTAGCCTGCCTCTGAGTAACAATGGGAAATGATGTTGCTGCTGCTGCTGTTGGTGCTGCTGCTGAAGGCAATACATCTACCCAGTGAGCAGTCACAGACATGTAATCTTTAGTTTGCCCTGTTCCGCTTGTCCACATATCCGTGGTTAAGTGGACAGTCGGTACAGCGGCATTTTTAAGGACGCTAACAAATGTCCGTGTACAGTCTGGGTATTGCCTTCCTGGAGAAGTGGAACCTAGATGGAATTTGGTAACGGGGACACAGGATCTCAAGCAACTGGGTAAAACCCACAAAATGAATTGCGGATACTGGACGCACGTCTAATACCAACATAGTTGTGATGGTGTCGGTAATACGTTGTGCAACGGGGTGACTGCAGGCATACTTCCTCCCCCTTGCAAAGGATTGTTTTACAGTCAGTTGCTTGGTTAACTGATCAGGACTACCATTCCTGGTCCCCTTCCTGGAAGCAGCACCAGCAGCAGCAGCAGAAGCAACAGGTGTAGCTCTTAAGGATGCTTCTGAGGAATCCAGGATAGGTGAAGATTCAGTCAGGATCATGACATTGGGTGCAGGAATACTTCCCAATCCCATAATCTCTGAGGATGTGGATGATGCAGGTGTTTTAGGAGATTGCAGGCCCTTGGATTTAACAGAGAAAGGGAGCAGGACGGTGACGCTGGGCAGGCTGCTACATGTTTGTTCACAGTTTCTTTTGACAAAAACTTCTGATGGATGCGCTGCAAATGACGTAACAGTGAGGAGGTCCCAAGGTGCTGCACGTCCTTACCTCTACATACAATAGCTTTGCAAATGCTACACACGGCTTGACAGTTGTTGTCCGGATTTGGGTAGAAATGATTCCATACATACAAGGTGGATTTTTTTGTCTTTTGCCCTGGCATGCCAATGGGCTTTTCCATACCCCGGACAACAACTGTCTCCGTCGGTGTCTCCTTTAAACAAACAACATCATC
Source organism: Crinia signifera (assembly GCF_055691185.1). NCBI lineage: Eukaryota > Metazoa > Chordata > Amphibia > Anura > Myobatrachidae > Crinia > Crinia signifera. The sequence continues at coordinate 102,037,707 of NC_139219.1, forward strand.
CTCAACATCGTCATCATCCGCATCCTTCTGTGTGCCAGCTACACCAACAGAATCCACATCCTCATCCAATTCCTTAGAAGCATCCTCAATAACCAGGTCAGCATCTTGACTGGGGATGCTCTTGCACACACTTGCAGAGAGCACGCAATTGGTGGAATGAACCTCCTCTTCATAAACAGTATTTAAAAGGTCCGGCTCACATATGGCATCCGCGGACACACTTAGACTCTCTTCTGGGATTTGTGACATTTGTGAACTCGCCTTTGTCTTAAAAACTTTCCTTCTTTTTTTGTAGTAGCAGAAGGGATCATCCTTCTGAGACACTGTACCATCAGTCAGAAACAAAGGCCAAGGCCATAGCCTTTCCTTCCCACTGCGTGTGGTGAATGGCATATTGCCAATTTTATTTTTCTCCGCAGGTGACTTTAATTTTTTTTATGGACCATTGTAAAATGAGATTTCTGCTTTGCTTTTACATGGCCTATAGGCCTTTGACCATTGGCCTTGCCATCATGAATCTGGTGGTAGCAGTTTCAGCACTTCTATCAGGTTGATGATCTCCCACTATTTCCTCCTCCATCATCCTCCAAAAATTTGTTTTTATTTTATTACTTTTATTTATTTTTCTCATTTCTACACTGGACACAGCCTGTCACACTGGACACTGCCCCTGGTCACTGCCCCTGGACACTGGACACTGCCCCTGGACACAGCCCGTTACATTGGACACTGGATGTAGCCCGTCACACTGGACACTAGATATAGCCCGTCACACTGGACACTGGAAACAGCTCGTTACAATGGACACCGGATATAGCCCGTCACACTGGACACTGGATATAGCCCGTCACACTGGACACTGGATATAGTCCGTCACACTGGACACTAGATATAGTCCGCTACACTGGACACTAGATATAGTCCGTCACACTGGATACTAGATATAGTCCGTCACACTGGACACTGGATATAGTCCGTCACACTGGACACTGGATATAGTCCGTCACACTGGACACAGCCAGTTACACTGGACACTGGATATAGGCCGTCACACTGGACACTGGACACAGCCCGTTACAATGGACACCGGATATAGCCGTCACACTGGACACTGGATATAGTCCGTCACACTGGATACTATATATAGTCCGTCACACTGGACACTAGATATAGTCCGTCACACTGGACACTGGATATAGTCCGTCACACTGGACACTTGATATATAGATGGAGCGGGTCTCGTCCTTGCCGCCAGGCCGCCATGACGGAGGATCTGGCGCTCCAATATTCTTCTTGCGCTGGCGTCTGCCAAGGGGCGCTGGTGCACGCCATGCAATACAATCCGCCACCACTGGGTGGCTAATGCTCCATCAAGCTAGAGTCGGAGTGATATACTGTAATGTGCCAATGGAATCCCGCCATTCGCCGTACGGAGTGCGCTTACAGTATGAGACGCTCGTGCACGATAAGACGCTTATAGGAAATGAGACGTTCCTGCTAATGAGACGCGCGTGAACATCGGAGCGAGCAAAAGGGCTGTGTAGTGTCATGATCCTATACAAACATTTACCTTCACGTTCATGTAGCCGATGCTGAATATTTTGAACTGTTGGTACTGTGCATAATGTGTATGCAGCTGAAGTCAACCGCCTCCTCCCCTTCCAGGGGTGGAGGGGGTTGACTTGACCTGAAATACAGTACATTACATTACAGCGCTAATCCATGAAAGGACCGTATCAGACGCTGCCGCGACTCGGGTTTCGACAATAGGGCTACGGATGCCATTGATTATATCAGCACTCTGTAGATGGTGCACATCACTGTGTTGCGTAGCGTAGTGTAGTGGATAGCTGCGCGGCTCTTCATGCTGGAGACATGTGTTCGATCACGGTGTCAAAAAAAAATTCTTTTATTCTAATATTTTGTAGAGGGATATTTAATAAAACTAGACCATTAAATTTAACAGTTTTAACAAAACTAGACAAATAAAACAGTTAATGTTTTCAGGTCTCCTCACAGAATCATACTGTAAGTGAAGTAATTAGCTCCACCTGTGGATCATTTATAATGTGTCGGTCAGTAACGAGTACACCTGTGCCCCAGCTACTGTAAAGTATGTGTTCATGAAGTGTTGGTACTGTAGAGTAAGAGGACTTGATTTGGCTACAGTACCATTGCACTATTGTTTCTTCCAGGAAGTAATGTGTATGCAGCTGAAGTCAACCGCCTCCTCCCCTCCCCCCAGGGGGGGAGGGGGTCGACCTGACCTGAAATACAGTACATTACACTACAACATCTCCTGCAGCGCTAATCCACGAAGGGGCTGTCTCAGATGCTGCCGCGACTCAGGTTTCACCAATAGGGATGTGGATGCCACTGATTATATCAGCACTCTACAGACCATACACATCACTGTGTTGCGTAGTGTAGTGGATAGCTGTACAGCCCTACACGCTGGAGACCTGTGTTCGATTACAGTGTCAATTTTATTTATATATTTTTTTTTTCTTTTATTCGAATATTTTGGAAAGTGATATTTTAATGAAAATAATTTGTTTCCATAACAATTTGTTGCTTCCATTTCTACTGTCTATTACACATTTTGCACATGGTGACCCAGATGAACTGCATTGCAATACTGTCTCTTCCAGGGAGTAATGTGTATTGAGCTGAAGTCAACCGTCGCCTCCCCTCCCCCAGGAGACAATAGTCTCAGACGCTCTAACTGAATATGCGAGGCACGTCTCAGAAGTTAGTTTTTTAATACAGTATTTTAATAGGACAGACTTCAGGCCATCAGGCGCTGTACTGTAAGTACAGTAATGTGAGGATACAGTGTACCAGAATAAAGTGTTAATAAAGTGGTGACTGCAGTACAAGTGTATACAGTAGTAACGCAAAAGTGTACACTTTAATTCCTGTGTTTACTCAAAGTTTACTGTATTACAGTACAGTATACAGTACCTGGGTGACCGCCATGTGTATCCTACTGTACTGTATATTAATACAGTACTGTACTTGGGGTCCCGCATAATACCGGTGGGGCCCCCCATATCTATCCTATATTAATACAGTACTTGGGGTCCCGCATAATACCGGTGGGGCCCCCCCATGTGTATCCTATAATAAGTACAGTATATAATATATAAAAATGTATAATAATAATATATATATATATAATGTATAATAATAATACAGTACTTGGGGTCCCACATGGTGGGGCCCACCATGTGTATCCATTAATAATACAGTACTTGGGGTCCCGCATAATACCAGTGTGGCCCTCCATGTGTATCCTTTAATAATACAGTACTTGGGGTCCTGCATAATACCAGTGGGGTTCCACCATGTGTATCCTATAATAATACAGTACTTGGGGTCCCACATAATACTGGTGGGGCCCACCATGTGTATCCTTTAATAATACAGTACTTGGGGTCCCACATCATACCAGTGTGGCCCTCCATGTGTATCCTTTAATACTTTGGGGCCCCCATAATACCAGTGTGGTTCCACCATGTGTATCCTCTAATAATACAGTACTTGGGGTCCCACATAATACCAGTGTGGCCCTCCATGTGCATCCTTTAATACTTGGGGTCCCGCATAATACCAGTGGGGTTCCACCATGTGTATCCTATAATAATACAGTACTTGGGGTCCCACATAATACTGGTGGGGCCCACCATGTGTATCCTTTAATAATACAGTACTTGGGGTCCCACATAATACCAGTGTGGCCCTCCATGTGTATCCTTTAATACTTGGGATCCCGCATAATAACAGTGGGGTTCCACCATGTCTATCCTATAATAATACAGTACTTGGGGTCCCGCATAATACCAGTGGGGTTACACCATGTGTATCCCATAATACAGTACTTGGGGTCCCACATAATACTGGTGGGGCCCAGCATGTGTATCCTTTAATAATACAGTACTTGGGGTCCCACATAATACCAGTGTGGCCATCCATGTGTATCCTTTAATACTTGGGGTCCCGCATAATACCAGTGGGGTTCCACCATGTGTATCCTATAATAATACAGTACTTGGGGTCCCACATAATACTAGTGGGGCCCACCATGTGTATCCTTTAATAATACAGTATTTGGGGTCCCACATAATACCAGTGTGGCCCTCCATGTGTATCCTATAATAATACAGTACTTGGGGTCCCGCATAATACAAGTGGGGTTCCACCATGTGTATCCTATAATAATACAGTACTTGGGGTCCCACATAATACCAGTGTGGCCCTCCATATGTATCCTTTAATACTTGGGGTCCCGCATAATACCAGTGGGGTTCCACCATGTGTATCCTCTAATAAGACAGTACTTGGGGTCCCACATAATACCAGTGTGGCCCTCCATGTGCATCCTTTAATACTTGGGGTCCCGCATAATACCAGTGGGGTTCCACCATGTGTATCCTATAATAATACAGTACTTGGGGTCCCACATAATACTGGTGGGGCCCACCATGTGTATCCTTTAATAATACAGTACTTGGGGTCCCACATAATACCAGTGTGGCCCTCCATGTGTATCCTTTAATACTTGGGATCCCGCATAATAACAGTGGGGTTCCACCATGTCTATCCTATAATAATACAGTACTTGGGGTCCCACATAATACCAGTGTGGCCCTCCATGTGTATCCTATAATAATACAGTACTTGGGGTCCCGCATAATACAAGTGGGGTTCCACCATGTGTATCCTATAATAATACAGTACTTGGGGTCCCACATAATACCAGTGTGGCCCTCCATATGTATCCTTTAATACTTGGGGTCCCGCATAATACCAGTGGGGTTCCACCATGTGTATCCTATAATAATACAGTACTTGGGGTCCCACATAATACCAGTGTGGCCCTCCATGTGTATCTTTAAAACTTGGGGTCCCGCATAATACCAGTGGGGTTCCACCATGTGTATCCTATAATAATACAGTACCTTGGGTCCCACATAATACCAGTGTGGCCCTCCATGTGTATCCTTTAATACTTGGGGTCCCGCATAATAACAGTGGGGTTCCACCATGTCTATCCTATAATAATACAGTACTTGGGGTCCCACATAATACCAGTGTGGCCCTCCATGTGTATCCTATAATAATACAGTGCTTGGGGTCCCGCATAATACAAGTGGGGTTCCACCATGTGTATCCTATAATAATACAGTACTTGGGGTCCCACATAATACCAGTGTGGCCCTCCATATGTATCCTTTAATACTTGGGGTCCCGCATAATACCAGTGGGGTTCCACCATGTGTATCCTATAATAATACAGTACTTGGGGTCCCACATAATACCAGTGTGGCCCTCCATGTGTATCTTTAAAACTTGGGGTCCCGCATAATACCAGTGGGGTTCCACCATGTGTATCCTATAATAATACAGTACCTTGGGTCCCACATAATACCAGTGTGGCCCTCCATGTGTATCCTTTAATACTTGGGGTCCCGCATAATAACAGTGGGGTTCCACCATGTCTATCCTATAATAATACAGTACTTGGGGTCCCACATAATACTGGTGGGGCCCACCATGCGTATCCTTTAATAATACAGTACTTGGGGTCCCGCATAATACCAGTGGGGTTACACCATGTGTATCCCATAATAATACAGTACTTGGGGTCCCACATAATACTGGTGGGGCCCAGCATATGTATCCTTTAATAAGACAGTACTTGGGGTCCCACATAATACCAGTGTGGCCCTCCATGTGTATCCTTTAATACTAGGGGTCCCGCATAATACCAGTGGGGTTCCACCATGTGTATCCCATAATAATACAGTACTTGGGGTCCCACATAATACTGGTGGGGCCCACCATGTGTATCCTTTAATAATACAGTACTTGGGGTCCCACATAATACCAGTGTGGCCCTCCATGTGTATCCTTTAATACTTGGGGTCCCGCATAATACCAGTGGGGTTCCACCATGTGTATCCCATAATAATACAGTACTTGGGGTCCCACATAATACTGGTGGGGCCCACCATGTGTATCCTTTAATAATACAGTACTTGGGGTCCCACATAATACCAGTGTGGCCCGCCATATGTATCCTTTAATAATACAGTACTTGGGGTACCGCATAATGCCAGTGGGGTTCCACCATGTGTATCCTATAATTATACAGTACTTTATAATGTGTCAGTCAATAATGAGTACACCTGTGCCCCAGGTACTGTAGGTGTTCATGAAGTGTTGGTACTGTAGAGTAAGAGGACTTGATTTGGCTACATAACCATTGCACTATTGTCTCTTCCAGGGAGTAATGTGTATGCAGCTGAAGTCAACCGTCTCCTCCCCTCCCCCCAGGGGTGGAGGGGGTTGACCTGACCTGAAACACAGTACATTACACTACAACATCTCCTGCAGCGCTAATCCACGATGGTGCCGTCTCAGACGCTGCCGCGACTCAGGTTTCGCTAAAAGGGCTGCGGATGCCACTGATTATATCCGCACTCTACAGACGGTACACATCACTGTGTTGCGTAGTGTAGTGGATATTTTGGAAAGTGATATTTTAATAAAACTTAAGACATACAGTACAGTACATAAAAGAACTTGTTTCCATAACAATTTTTTTCTTCCATTTCTACTCTCTATTACACATTTTGCACATGGTGACCCAGATGAACTGCATTGCAATACTGTCTCTTCCAGGGAGTAATGTGTATTGAGCTGAAGTCAACCGTCGCCTCCCCTCCCCCAGGAGACAATAGTCTCAGACGCTCTAACTGAATATGCGAGGCACGTCTCAGAAGTTAGTTTTTTAATACAGTATTTTAATAGGACCGACTTCAGGCCATCAGGCGCTGTACTGTAAGTACAGTAATGTGAGGATACAGTGTACCAGAATAAAGTGTTAATAAAGTGGTGACTGCAGTACAAGTGTATACAGTAGTAACGCAAAAGTGTACACTTTAATTCCTGTGTTTACTCAAAGTTTACTGTATTACAGTACAGTATACAGTACCTGGGTGACCGCCATGTGTATCCTACTGTACTGTATATTAATACAGTATTGTACTTGGGGTGACCCAGATGAACTGCATTGCAATACTGTCTCTGTGGGGTGTATATAGATATATTATTAGGGCTGAGGTATATATATAGAGTGGGGTGTATATAGATATATTACTAGTGCTGGGGTATATACATAATGTAGGGCAGCTCTCGACAAACCCCGGTCACCAGGTCGCCACGCCGACCAGATTTTCCTGTCTGGTGACTAAATGCTGGCCTTCCCTCTGCTGAGGAGGGAGATAGGAAGCAGCGGCGTGTCATAGCTCGTCTCTTGCCTGCCTAAGCCACCTCCTCTCAGCATACAGATCTATTCCCCTCCCCCTGCACCCGCGGTTGCTGGGGATCCTCTGCTGGGCTGCCTCATGCAGCTGTAGCTCTGTGCGAGGCTTCCCTGTGCCCGGGACTCGACATTGAGACTTGACACTACAGCCGCGTGAGGTACTGTAAGTCCAGCTCCTTGCTGCTTCCTCCCTTCCTGCGCCTGCCGGAGATCCCCTGCTCTACCCAGCGGTGGGGGCGTGGTGGGCAGTTATATGTAGAGCGGCTGCTCCGCTATTTGCTGCAGCTACGTGCGCTTCCGCAACCAATCTTGAACACTACATGAATTCTATTATCATGAAGTGTTCAAGATTGGTTGCTAAAACTATTCAGTGTGCCGGGGGAACCAATGTCTTGTTACTTACAAAGTATTAACCCCTCCCTTGCATGCACCTGAAAAGTTTTACTGAACTAATTTGAGCATCTACCACTATCTGTATGTATGTTGTGAGAGGCAGAGAGGAGCTTGTATTAGGCGGAGATGCAGGTCCTGATATGCCACATGGAGTAGTCTGGGGTTGCTCCAAGGTAGGTAGCTCTTAGTTCAGATATACCAAGTAAGGAGCCATTATCATGTGGCTCCTTGCTGACTAATTGTAGACCCAATTTAGGGTAACAGTGGTGTGGGGTGTGGTGCCCCTGGACTGGTTGGGCTGGGTGGCTTTAGTGCGGCATGCCCTTACATTTTATTAACACTTTTCCCTCACTAACACTATCTCTCTCTTATTTTAATTACATTTCATTTATCTCTTTCTTTATGTATAGCTTCGGCTTCCTATCACTAATTATTAACACTTAGTATCTCACTGGCATGCCACGCTGGGCCTCCTAGCTTATGATAGTTTTTGGGGTGCCACACCCTGCACCTAGATATAGCGCTAGGGACCCCCAATATACAGAGAAGCCTTGACACGGCTTGGGGGCATGTCCTACACCTGTGCAGGTATATGTAACCAATATCTCTGAATTCTATTATCATGTAGTGTTCAAGATTGGTTGCTAAAACTATTCAGTGTGCCGGGGGAACCAATATCTTGTTACTTACAAAGTATTAACCCCTCCCTTGCATGCACCTGAAAAGTTTTACTGAACTAATTTGAGCATCTACCACTATCTTTATGCAAGCTGGTCTTGTGCCAGCACTGCCCCCTCAAAAGCCAGTCTCTCACCTGCAGCTACTTCTGTGCACACCTCCTCCTCCTGGATAACCTCCTTCCTCAGCTGAATATGCTGGGCAGCCTGAAACAAGACGTCATCTGTGACTGGCATGCTTGTGGCCTGGGTGTTGGCGAATACTCCTCTAACCACGGTGATCTCCTCTTGGACGCAGTCCTCATAGATCCCCTGGCAGCAGGTTAATAATTCTCCATCTTCCACCTCAGCAAAAGGGAAGCTGTAGTGCAGCTCCTCCTGGGGTGCCTGGCTCAGAGGCCCCACTTCCTTCACTTTGGGGATAACTTCCATCAGTATAGAACACTGAGCAGCTTCTTCCCTAGGCTGTGGGAGAAGCTGTTGCAGGCGGCGCCTTTCCTCACCCACCCTGCGACACTGGTCTCGCCATGCTGGGGTGTCCAGGAGCCTGTGATCAATTGCCTCTTCCTCTGCCACCATGAAGCACTTTTCCAGACACTCCAATTGTTCCCACACACTCAGCTGTGCACCGAAATTGAGGATCCATGCCGATAATTGGTAAATGCTTTTGTAAGATCCCCCTGATCTTGAAGGATCTGTTGGATGATTTCCCTGCGAGTGCAGGATTGGACGGGTATACCTCGCAGCTGACATTCTGCTATCAACTCCTCCATACTGATTTCTTCAAGGGCAGTTAGGGGCCCCCCTGACAACGACCCTTCTCTCGTGGTAACAAATAATTCTTTGGCAGACCCCTCGGTTGTCTGCCCAGATTGCAGTAGCCCCATTCTGGACCTTTCCTCTGGCTCTATCTAGGACATCAATTTATTCTAGATTTGTCCTTCAGCCTCAGAACATTGGCCTCTTTGTAGCATTTGGGTCACTGTAGCAATCACTTCCTCTGTAAATTCTACAAACTCTGGCTCCCCCAGCAGATTGCACGAGGTGGCCTCACCTTTACAGTGCAGGAATGCATCCCCCAGGTAACACAACGTGTCCTGTATGCTGGATACTCTCTACCTGCTGATCATCTGCTGAGCTTCTTCCCAGTACTCCCAGATATACTGCATTTTTCTGACAATAAATAACAGATCCGGCTTCCCAGCCTGCCGATACACTGAAGAACCTCCATGCCTGAGCTCCTCTGCTCCAGGGGTCTTGAGGCATCGATTTTCTTTCCTTGGAAACATTTTACCTTTCACAGGACAGCCACCTGCTCACTTGCTGGACTTCACCTTACTGCAATTTCCATTTCCTTACATATGGTCTGATCCTCTGTTCTCTGTTGTGACTTCACGCTTTCTGTGCTCGATGGTTGGTGTCTGAATGATCCCACTCTCGCCAAATTTGAGGTTACGGGGTTTCTCAATCACTCAGACACCGAGCCGATGAAACCAAAATACGGTTTATTTTCCCACAGCACACACAAGTAAATAAAGACATGAACAAGAGGCAAAATGTAGCACATAAACGGTATCCTGGTAGCAGTCCAAACCGGCAGTCCTTGTAGCTTCACCATTCCAACCCAATTCCACAGAGCAAAACTATCACTTCTCCACACAGCAGTGATAGCAGATTAGTCCTCCAAATTCCACAGGGATCCTCCCTCGCAAACCTATCATATATGCCACACAGCCGTGATAGTGCAGGAAACCTGTATAACGTCCCACAAGTACACACAAGTAAATAAAGACATGAACAAGAGGCAAAATGTAGCACATAAACGGTATCCTGGTAGCAGTCCAAACCGGCAGTCCTTGTAGCTTCACCATTCCAACCCAATTCCACAGAGCAAAACTATCACTTCTCCACACAGCAGTGATAGCAGATTAGTCCTCCAAATTCCACAGGGATCCTCCCTCGCAAACCTATCACATATGCCACACAGCCGTGATAGTGCAGGAAACCTGTATAACGTCCCACAAGATACCTAGGCAGAGTATTACCTCTTAGCCCAGGCCAGTGACTTACAACCAGCTTTCTTGTGTGCAAGTCCTTTTAAAAACTTTCTTAATTCCCACGGTGCTCGAACCCTCAGTGGGTTTGCCCTTGGTCAAACTTGGTGGATTCAAGAATCAGGTATATCCCCCCTTCAAGCTACAGCTGTCCATCTGCTGCTGCCCACCTGCTGGGTCCGGTTCCACTGAGTCTGCTAGGGACCAGAGATATACAAAGGAGTGCCAATAAAAGTAACAATCACCGACTGATTGCGTTATGTGCTGATCACCCCCTGTGAACATTGTCGCTCAGCTATCACCCTCTTGTAAATAGCAGGGACAATAGCAGGGTAATTGGATCACCCCCAGTGGACATAAAAAAAAAATCTCATACAGATGAGAGGTCTCAGCCAATCAATGGCTTGCTAGTCATCTGTATGGGCTTTTTTTTTTTTCAAGTTATATGTTCCTCCCGGGCCGGCTCCCACCGCTGCCCGGCAGCCAGCGTGCGTCATCCTCCCTGCCCGGTGCCCTGCACCCGCTGTCACCCCACCACAACAGCCTCCTCCTGCCCGGCTCGCTATGCAGCCTCCCCCTACTCGGCTCTCTATTAGCCGGCATCCCCCGCCCGCTGATGTCCCTCGCATGGCTCCCTCCTCCTGCAGCTCCCCGGGGACTGCATATGATAAATCCATGCGATTTATCATATGCAAACCTTGGCACATCAAGTGCCAAATCGTGTGTCCCCCTCCCGGGGAACTGCAGGGTGAAATCAGGTCCGACTTGTCCCTAGGACAAGTCGGACTAATGTATGGGGGCCTTAATACTGTGGTTCTGGAAATACACACACATGTGGGGAATAGAGACATATACGGAGAACAATAGGGTACAGACGGACTAAAAAGTATATTATTCACTACACATAATAAAATATAATAATTACAGTCTTACTGTGAGTCTGATAACCTCACACTAACCATTACAACATCCCTACTGGCCCTAATTAAAGCAGTAAATATAAACAAATAAGGTGATACGTCTAATTTCTATATTCTGACCATCGAACTGAAGTGTTAGAGGTGGTGTCGTTTGCACAGTGCAGCATTGAATGGGCGCCAAATTTCTATTGTCCTTAGTTAATGTGTGTAACCTCTTTCAGTGTACTATTGTATGAACTACAATATATAAGTATTGCAATACAGGTAATGTGTTTATACAAAGGTAGTTGCGATTGCTAAATGACAACTCAGGTTGCTATGCGAAACCCACATTATTGCCATGTCACATATTCAAATATATAAGATGGCGACTGTGAATGAATAACAATATGCTCAATGGGCATGTAAAACGTGAGCATTTTTCATGGAGAAATAATTTAAGTTATGTTGAATGAAGCATCATAAAAAAATCAGTCTCATATAACAATGCATGCAATTAAAAACTTCTGGTGTTCGATGTAATAATTGTTAATCTTTGGTTGCAGGTGACATGATTTCAAAAGCAACCTCAAGAAGAAACTGACCGCACGTTGGACACACAGCCAGACCACCGGGGCTGGCCCCATGCCATCCAGACTTTAGCTTACCTCCCTGGAGCAGTTGGCCGAGGTCTGCGTGGCTATAGAGAAGATCCGGGGAGTGAGCAACATGGATAGCTAGGCCCCACTGGATGTATTCGTGGCTGAGCTAGAAGGTAAATTGTTAGCATGACATAACAACACTTTGATAAGTTTCAAGGAATGTGTTGTAATTTTACCTTTGTATTTCAGAGCCAGCTTCAACGTGCGGCAGTGACCTTCCTGAGGAAGAGACAGTGGCGGTGACATCCATGCCACAGGTGCAGCAGGCTCCACCAGCCACACAGGATGTTGGAGGGTGGACACAGCTGCTGAATACGATTCTGCAGCAGGGAGAGGCAGCAGCAGAGCGCCAGAGTAGGACTGAGGAGGTCATGAAAGCTATTGTTGACACGCAAAAGGCAATAGCTGGCAGCCAGCAGGTCATTGCTGAGCAAGCTGTTCGGCAAAATGACCGGCTGGTGTGCCAAAATGACCTCCTCCTCCGCCATAATGAGCTTGTGGTGGAGCTAATCTCCACCAATAGGGCCCTATTATCTGTTGCTTCTGCTGCTGATCCACCATCAGCACTCCCTGCTGCCGGAAGGGGAACACCAACACCCCCTTCCACAGTAGCTGCTCCCCCCAACCCACCAGCACAACGTGGCCATGCACGAAGAGCTGCTGCACGTGGCCAGGCCCCTACCAGGGCAAAACGTGCCCGCAAATAATGTGGCATCCGCATTAATCTCCGCCCTTATGTTTCTTTTGCTGTGTGTGTCAGCTTCCGCTGTGCAATCCAATCCCGTGCAAAGGGTACCCACATTTGGTGGACCTTCTCTTGGAATATTTAGCTTTGTTCTCCTGTTGCCCCCTGTCTGGTTCCATTACTGGCTGCTGGTCTCAAAGTGTTGTTCCGTCACATTTCTTGTGAAGCCACCTGATGTGTTCCGAATGATTCTGCTGTGGCTATGTGTAAAATTTTATACACACTTTTTCATTATTTACCCTAATGTTCCCATGTGAAAAGTAACATGGTGAAACAATGTTATAATGTGTTATTATTTATTAAATATTTTGGTACTCTTTACTTAGCACGGCGCCCATCGCGGGCATTGAATGCACTAAAATATTGGGTGCAACGCGACCGACGCGATGCCCGCGATTTCCCATAGGGAACAATGTTAAATGTCTCAATTGACCCGATTTTCCTGTTCAATGCCTCAATGGACCCGATTTTTCCATAGGAAACAATGTTAAATGGGCCACAGAGCCCAAATAGGCCCCCTGAAGTGTGAAATGACCCCCACAATTGTTAACGCCACCCCACGATCAACGTGAACCCGAAGCGTGGCGAGCGCAGCGAGCCCGCGAGGGGCGGCGGTACGCGTCCTCCGACCCTTTCATACCCCCACTATCCACGTCGGCGTGGAGTTGAGAATAGAATAGTGTGGCGAGCGCAGCGAGCCACCGAGCCCGATGCGTGGCGAGCGCAGCGAGCCCCGCGAGGGGACGCGGATACCTTCACAGGTAAACGCGTCCCTTAGCGGGCTTCACAGGTATCCGCGTCCGCTCGCCACGCTTCGGGCGCGGTGGCTCGCCACACTATTCTATTCTCCACTCCACGCCGACGTGGATAGTGGGGGTATGAAAAGGTCGGAGGACGCGTACCGCCACCCCTCGCGGGCTCGCTGCGCTCGCCACGCTTCGGGTTCACGTTGATCTTGGGGTGGCGTTAACAATTGTGGGGGCCATTTCACACTTCAGGGGGCCTATTTGGGCTCTGTGGCCCATTTACCATTGTTTCCTATGGAAAAATCGCGACCATTGAGGCATTGAACAGTAAAAACAGGTCAATTGAGACTTTTAACATTGTTCCCTATGGGAAATCGCGGGCATCGCGTCGGTCGCGTCGCACCCGTTTTTTTAGTGCATGCGATGCCCGCGATTTTTTACCCGCGATGACCGCGATCAGAATCGTGGGCGCCGTGATAAGTAAAGAGTACCAATATTTTTTATCCCACACATGTGTGCTGTTTCAGATTAAGGTAATAGGCAGATTTGCATTTAGCTTTGGTTTACAGAGTTATGTCCATTGCTTGCAGTGTAAATGTGGGTCAGATACCAACAATACAGTTGTGTTTGCAGCATATATTCTAGTATTTTGTAATGGCCCATTTAGCCAGCAATGCTTCCAATTGAACCTGTGAAAAGAGTTAAATTAATCACTAATGACTAGAGGAGTGATTTGTATTGTGGTCAGCTGCGAGTGTTTAAGGTGCGGCCATACTAATTGGGCGATTCGAATGCCTAGCGCATGAACCATTGCCTTCCGAGAACTGAAACTTGCTTATGGACACCGAAGATTTCTGCCATGTTGATTCGCTTGCATTGGGTGTCCGGTCCGAATGCATGCCTACCACTGTTCGTGCACTCCCACGTGTACGCCCAGATTTACGCCCAGTTTTGCCCACTTTGAAACCGCTCCCTTGTGTACGACCACATGACGCCCATAGTTCCCGAGGGAGTTCGGTGCACATTTGTAGAGAGCATTGGTGAGAACGAGTGCGAAGACACTGCGTTGCACATGCGCATTGCGTTGCTTATGCATGCGCAGGTAGCTACAAATCGCCGTCCAAAAGAATTCGGAACGGACCGCACCAACCAGAATAAGGCCCTTAGTGAGGTTACAAGTAATCTGGGAAGGAACATGTGTGTAACATTCCCAATATACAGATATGTCCTCATACATGTAGACTCATTACGCCATGTAGTAACAGATGCCTGGCACGAGTGAGCGCCAGGTTCCTTGCAACTTGGACAACATTGGGTATCATTTTTTTTAATGAAAATGTGTATTAGTCACAAGGGTTCTTATTCTGATCGGTGCGTACTTTCCCGAATTCTTTCGGTGCGGTCCGCACGCCACGCTGTGCGGTGGCGTACGGCTAACGTCCGTAGAAACGCCCACGTGTCCTCCACATTCGGACGGACTCATTCTTTAAGAACAGGGCGTGTGTACGGACGACATACAAACCGTGCGTGTGCGGTGGAAACGTACAGATTCTGCACGGTCTTCCCGCACAAGCACGGTCTTACCGCGTCAGAACGTACGGGAAGCTGTCCGTACGCCCCGATGCGGAGTATTTACGCTCAATCCCACACTTTTTTACTGAGTACACACAGCGATCACATGACCCACTTAGGCAATTAGGCAACCTCCTGAAAAAGGGATTGTTATCAATTTCAATCAATTAAATGCTCATCTATACTGACCCACATTCCTACTACATTCATGACACACATTAACCCTTACAGCATGTGACCCTAACATACATCTATATACACTATTTACATTTTGCTTATTTAAAAGATTTTAAACAAGTTACACATATACTTTTGCATGTTAGAAAAAAACACTGACAACTTAGAACTTTAAATAACTATTTATTATTATACAAATGAGAAAAAAAAGGGCCATAAATTAATTTTCAGCATCAATGAGGCGGTCCATTTCGGACAACATCTGCCGCATCAGGCCTCAAATTCTTAGGAGGGCCCCACGGCGACCCTCCTCTACTTGGGCAGGCTCATCTGTGGAGGAAATACAAATAGAAAAATGAATAATAATATTCATGCATACATTTAACATAGTCAAACCTACATTTTAAACATGCACCGTGACAGGTGTGTGTGTATATGTATATATATATATATATATATATATATATATATATATATATATATATATATATATATATATATATAGACACATATATAACTATATATATGACACATACACCTATACATACATGCATACATACTACATGTAAAGCCTGATTTTGGCCCTCTACCCTTTACTCTGTAGAACACCTCACAGTCATACTGCTCCTTCTCAATCCAAACCCACCAATGACTAAGCTGTGAGAAGCATGTCACGCGCTGCACCAATCACAATTCTGCAAACAAAGTTCAGTGTCTGTTATATGATGGAGCCTGGCAGGGGAGTTACACAACTCTCAGGAATGCACAGTACATTGGTGCAATCAAGCATGGCTTGCCTGCTGATGGTCTGCTCCAGAAATCATTGTCATAATGCCAGTTAGGTGAAGCTGCAGCACTAACCCACTCCCATGCACAAAATCATTACTAAGATCAAATCATCTAACAATTATGGTGGCAAACATACATGCAGACTGCAGGGGGTGGTTAGCTACAGGAGGGCCCAGGGGCACTGACCACTTGTTACTCCAGTCTAAGCCACGCCTGTCCATACTCCAATTATGCCATACTGAATCTAGTTTGGTCAAATTAAGCACCTGTAAACTATACTCACCTATATGAGGCTACAGATTGTACGCTTGCAGCAGGGACATGTAACCCTTACATGAGCACGTCATGCCTTTCTTCCAGGATACAGATTAACTACACTGGTTCATTGACACTTAAAATCGACCTGAAAGCCATCCCCACAACCTGTGTCATTAATATGTGTCCTGGATGAAAGGGATGGTTTGCCCACCCTATCTAACCCCTACGTGTGTCTGTTGCTACCCAGTTTGTTTAATCACTTTATAGTATTGAAAAACACAATTGAATCACCAGTGCTACATAGCAAATAGTAGATGACAAAAGGAAAAATTAATCCTTATGTATACATACCAATTTCTGGCGCCTGGACGACCTCACAGGCCTCAAAATCGTCCTCATCCTCTTCATGAGGGGCCTCCACTGCTGGCACCTCCTCCTCTGTTGCCAGCGCCTCCACCGCCCACCCATCCTCCTCCTCCACTTCGTGTGCCACCTCCTCCACCATCCCTTCCTCCTGTGGCACCTCCTGGGCCCTTGGTTGGCCAACCTCCTCCTGGCACACCTCTGGCTCCTCCCGGGCCTGTCTTGCTCGATCTCGTGCTGTGTTTGGGAAAAAACAAAAAAGTGCTGATTAGGGGTCATTTGTATTAAGCCTTATCAAGCTATAAATGCAAAGGTTATAAGTACAGATAATTGTACAGGCAAACAGCTCCTTTGTGGCCTTTACAAAACACAGCCTGTAACATGGCAGGTATGCTGTGACATTTGGGCCATTGTAAGCATCACAAACATTAATCCTACTCAATTACATATTTTATCACCATTACAGGGTGTCAACCAGGAAGTAGCACACATATAGTGTATGCCATGTTTCACTCATGATCAGGCTGGTGGCCTTATTGCCTTAAATAAGGTCATGTAAGCAATCATGTACAAATGGCCATTTCATGTATAAACACTCACATCTCGCTATGATGGCCCTGATTTGCTGGAGCAAATCCGGCTGGCGTCGTCTCAAGTCGGACCACCGCCGCTCCAGCTGTGCGATGGTCCGCCGCACCTGCGTACGGGCGTATATGCGCCGGCGGGCCACCGCATAGGCATTACGTTTCTGCCTGTTAGTAATGAATGGCCCTGCACGGCCCAGCCTGGTCTCCATAACGGCGACCAGTGTCCTTAGCTCTGCAGGGGAAAAAGGGGCTGCTCTGCCATAGGACGCCATCTTAGCAATGGCACAAATCAAACCATCATGTCCTGTCATTGGTTGATCAGAGTGATATTTGGTATTAACTTTATTGTTCATTTTAACACCAACAGCGTGTATGCGCCCGAACAGACGGCTAACCCATTGCATCGCACACCCATCCTAAACAGACAGTGTAAAATAAGATGGAAACACATTATATATAATCTCTAACATTCACCAAACATGGGTATAAGCAACAGGTGAAATAGTCTGCATCACTAGACACTTACACTCAACAAGGTACTAAACAGATATTTTATAATGAAAGCTATGCAGCAGAAACATAGCAAATAGTGGCAGACCTTTAGCCAAAATAAGGCCATGCTGCCATGTGTACCCTTACCTTCTACTGGCCCATACTACAGAGGTGGAATGAAAAGTAGCTAGCATCCAGCCTGAATTTGGAGTGCTTTCACATGTGATTTGGATGCTAGCACTGATTACTTGTGGCTAAGTGGTGGACTGGATTTACATATGGAATGGGTAGTGTCAGTTGTACTACATACCAAACAAGTGCACAGTACAGATGTACATTCAAATATACATTTCATGTGTGACCTCAGTTTTATTTGGTCTTTGGTGTTCAAATCTGCATTTAGCTACTAAATCAGACTTACTCAGTTTGCCAGGTTTTTGTGAAATATTTATCCACACCAAGGGGCGTGCCGCATGCGCCGCACGGTTGACGCTGCCGTACGGAACGCGGCCGTACGGAACGCAGGTTGCAGCTGATGAACGCCAATTACAGAAATAGTATTTAAAGTGGTCTTAGAAAGGCAAACAGTTGTTGCAAACATGGCTGGCTCAGAGTCAGAGGAAGAACAGGTGGTGCAGAACCTCTTGTCCCGCATGGAGTCCAACACCACCTATGTCCCCCTCAACCCAGAGCAGCCAGATGGGCCATCAACATCAGGCCAATCAGCAGCTGGCCCATCCTCAGCATCAGCAGAATCATTGGGAACACAGCAGGTGGCTTCCCAACAGAGTAGCCAGGCCAGCACTTCAAGTACAGCAACCGGTGGCCGTGGCAGTGCCAGTGGCGGTGCCAGTGGTCGTGCCCGTGGCCGCAGTCGGGCAACAGAGGAACCAACCACAAGAAACATGGCATATGAACCGCAGGAGCTTGACATCCTGGTGACCCGGGCACGTGATTTGATAGAGTGCCCACCGGTAAAGTTGACACACACAAGGAGATGGAAGATCTGGGAGGAGATAACGGCGGAGATTAATGCAGTGGCTCCACAAGTTCGTGAGGCGGAGCACGTTAAGAAGAGGCAAGTACATGTGTGTTACATTTGAGCAGTACAAGTCCAGTAATGTTTACATTCAATATTAGATGGAGTTGGTCAATGGGTGGTCACGTTGCTTGGAGGCACAGACATGTTTGCCATGATATTGAATTGATAGTTATTGTAGGGTGACTGTGGTTGTATCTTCTAAGGGTTGCTTTTCAAAATTAATATAATCTAAGTTTGGTGTCAGGAGGCACATGTTGTATTATGTTTCAGATTGCAATGGGTGCTACAGCAAACATGAGGAGTGACATGTATTAATATGTACACTTTGATTGCAGGTGGCACGACTTCAAAGGCAACCTCAAGAAGAAATTGACCCAGCGGTGGGAACACAGCCACACCTCTGGGGCTGGCCCCATGCCTGCCAAGCTGAAGCTCACCCCCCTGGAAGAGATGGCACAGTGCTGCATAGCAGTGGAGGAGGTCCGGGGGGTGAGCACCATAGACAGCGAGTCCCCAGCGGAAGTGATGGCTTCTACGCTTGAAGGTAATTATTTGCCAGGCCATAAGTAGATGTTTTGAATTTTGCATGGAATGTGTGGTAATTGGTATTTTCTCGTTCAACAGCATCCCCACCGCTTGGTCAAGAATCTCTTGAGGAGGTTGTGGAGTCTGTGCCACCTGGCCCCAGTAGCAGGCCCGTGCAGCAGCAGCCGGCAATGTCCGCGGCTGAATTGTCCACGTGGGGGCATGTGCTAGAAAGTATTGTGCAGCAGGGAGACTCGGCATCAGAGCGGGTGCGTAGGGCCGAGGAGGTGCTGCAGGGTTTGACCACCAGCCAGCAGAGTATTGCTGCGAGCATGCAGGCTATTGCTGCTAGCCTGCAGGTGCTGGCTGATCAAGCCCTGCGGCAAAATGAACTCCTCCTCCGCCATAATGAATTTATGGTGGAGCTAGTTACCACCAATAGGGTCCTAATGTCACCCGCTTCTGGTGCATTACCACCATCATCACTCCCTGCTGCCAGAGGGGGAAGAAGATCCACCCCCTCCCCAGCATGTGCTCCACGTGACCCACCATCTGACTCTGGCCGTGGGCGAGGCCGAAGAGCTGCTGCACGTGGCAAGGAGCCTGCCAGGGGCAAACGTGCCCGCAAATGAACTTGTGTCCCCATTAATCTCCACCGTTATGTCTTCCCAAATCTTCCATTGAGCTGTATGTGTCAGCATCCTGTGTCAAAATCCGTGCCGAGGGTCACCACATTTGCCCGTGGTTCAAATGTCATGTTTGGTTCCCCTGTTGCCCAGTTTCGGCTAGCATTACTGTGTGCTGTACTTGAAGTGTTGGTGCTCTACTTTTGTTGTGAAGCCACCTGATGTGTTCCTAATGATTCTGCTGTGGCTATTTATTATATATTATTTACTTTTAGTCCTGTTATGGTACCATTTATTTTGTGATGGTTTCGAAATTATTTTCTAAGTTTCTTTAATAAATGTTATTTTGGCCCCACAAATGTCTGTATTAATTGATACATGCAGAAGTGACATGTGTATTAGTATTATTAATATTAAGTTGTGTTCATTATTTGCAGTGTAAAAGTGTGTGACAAGTGCAGCATGTAATGTTCCCTTTAAGCTGCAATGGTTCCAATTGAAGCAGTGAGAAGCGTGTAATTAACAAGTAATGAGTAAAGTAGGTGATTGTATTGTGTTCAGCTGACATTGGTTGAGGTGCGTCCGTCCTCATTAGGCGTTCCGATTGCCTAGCGCATGACCGAGTGGTGTCCGCTAAGCAATACTAGCCTTTTGGACACCGCACATTTCTTCCCTTTTTGTTCGCGTGCATTCGGCGTGCTGTCCGAATGCATGCCTACCAAAATATGTGTACTCCCCCGTGTCCGCCCATGTTTCCGCCCAGTTTAGCCCACTTTGAAACTACGCCCCTGTGTCATTCCGCATGACGCCCATAACACACCCATATTGGCCGACTGATTGCGGTGCACATTTCTGTACGGTATTAGTGAGAACAAGTACGGACACCATGCGTGGCACATGCGCATGGCGTTCCCCACGCATGCGCAGACGGCTACAAAACGCGATCCGAAAGAATTCGGGAAAGTACGCACCGATCAGAATAAGGGCCAAGGTGACTAGGATGAACTGTGCTGATTAATTTGATAGATTACACTTATATATTGTGTGTTGCTGAGTTTGTATGTAGTACAGAACTAGCATTGGAAAAAAAGCTGTAGCTGTATACTTTGGCCCTGATTCAGGTTGGCTTGGTAAGCTGAGAACATCACAGCTGCCTGCACATACTATTTTGTGATATGGACTACACGAAAGCACGCATCTCATAGCAAGGCAAAATAACCACAGTGCTATTTGAACTAGACATTATGCGATTTGAACTAAAAAGTTTAAATAGCATGCGAGAATCGCACCATGTGGGCACCTTCATAGGAATTTTCATTATTAGTAAATATATCCCTTAGCCTGAAATAAATAAACATGTTTGCATGGCATTTTGGGTGCATTGTTGTCAGTGATATCACTGGTTTCAGGGGGTTATTCTGATTCACTTGGAAAGGCACATTCACTCTCTAATGGACAAAACCATATGCACTGCAGGTGGGGCTGATGTAACATGTGCAGAGAGAGAGTTAGATTCGCGGGGGGGTGTACTTCAAACTGATTCAAGTTGAGTATCCCGTATCCGAATATCCGTTCTCCGAATTATTCCAAAAACCATACATTCCAGAAAGTGAAATTTTTTTTTTTTGCTAAAAACTCACTAGGGACAATTGTAACAGCACTACTGAGGGAATGATATGTAACTGGCACTATATATGTACCAGCAAATGATTGCTTGGCATTTAAATTCAGTATCTGAGATAGTACACAAATTTTGTTTCATGTTGTGAAACCTTGTTTTTTGAACAAATAAAATATATCTGTGTGTATTTCATGTGTTTGATGTGTTTATACAGCATAAATGCAAGATACTTCAAGATACATCATTGAAATATTAAAATATTCCGAAATACGGAATAATCCGTTATCCAAAATTCTCCTGGTCCAGAGCATTTTGGATATGGGATACTCAACCTGTATCTATATTGCAGTGTAAAAATAAAGCAGCCAGTATTTCCCCTCCACAGAAACAATAAAACACCCAAATCTAACTCTCTCTGCACGTGTTACATCAGCCCCACCTGCAGTACATAGGGTTTTGCCCATTACAGAATGATTCTGCCTTTCCAAGTGAATCAGAATAACCCCCTCAGACTGTTCTGCAAAAAGGCAAAATAAATCTCCTCTTAAGGGGCATACACACATTGCGATATGAACTACTGATATGTACTATATAGTCCATATTGGTAGAAAACAGTACATACCGCACTGTGGGGGTGATTCAGGTTGGTTTGCAAAACTCCTTTAATGGACAAAACCATGTGTGCTGTGGGTGGGACTGATGTAACATGTGCAGAGAGAGTTACATTTGGGTGGGTTGTGTTCAAACTGAAATCTAAATTGCAGTGCACGGACAAATCAGTCAATATTTACTTTGCACAGAAACAAAATAACTTGCCCAAATGTAACTCTCTCTGTACAGGTTACATTAGCCCCACCTGCGGTGCACATGGTTTTATCCATTAAAGTACTTTGCTTTTGCAAGCCAACCAGAATAAACCCCCTGTGTTTCTACAGCTTTCAATACTGATGCACCACCACAGGGTCAGTATTGCAAGAAAAAAACTAAGTGTGCAAACTATTTCTATTATAGTCAAAAATGGCCTCAGACAAAATTGCACTGTATTTATAGTCAATATCGGTGGTTCTGGGCTCCGCGGAGTTCATGTGAAATCGCATAGTCAAAATCAGGCATAGCGAAAATCGCATCCAATTGTAAAGCACAACGAAATATGCTGCGCAATATAAGAAACTGTAATTAAATAATAAATAAATGTAGCATTTCAATGCTAGGGAAAGGAGCAGCAGGCATGGGGGGGTATTCTGGTTGATTCGCAAGACACGCATAATAGGTCGCGCGCAGGACCGAACAAACGTAAATAACCCCCATGGTCACATTGGGATACGACATGTCAAAAAAAACGCAGCTGGCTGCGGCTACATTCCATACAACCATGACATTCTTTACTTGTGAGTGAAGTTACTGTTTGGTAAGTGACACAGTATATGTGGTTGTAAATAGGATCACATATGAAATGGATGTTAAGCACTTTTCAATGGCTGTAACAGAACAAAGTATGCACATAGACCAGTGGCGTAACTATAGCCCCGCAGCCCTCGCCATGGCGGGGAGGCGCTGAGTAACTGTGGGCGCTGGTCTGCACTGCGGGGCTATGTTACTTTTCACTGTGTGTGGCTGACCGGGACATGTGGGCAGACAGCACGCCCTCCCCATCCCATCCGCCCGCCCTCGTAGAGTTAATCACCCCCCTTACCCCTCCTCATGCCGCCGCATTCTCACAGCGCAGATCTCCAGGTTCCGGACTGTTTCCTCCTGTCGTACAGTGCTATTGAAACCTGCCCCTCACAAAATGGCTTTTTGTAGGGATGCTAGAGGAGGCGGCGGCGGCCTCCTCTAGCATCCTTAAAAACTGTCTGCTATTAAGGGGCAGTCATTTTGTAATGTAACATTTCATTAGCACTGTACGTCAGGAGGAGGTGGTCCGGAGCCTGGAGGAGATTTGCGCAGAGGGAATGCGGCGGCGGCATGCGGCGGGGTGTTTAACTGTGTTGGAAGGGCTAGGGGGCGGCGCCTCCTATAATGGCGGGGGGGGAGGCTAAAAAATCCTAGTTATGCCACTGACATAGACCTTTAAAGCCTTGGAGCACAGTGGAGTGTCAGATCCAAACTAATAGTCACTGTGGCACAATGGAAGAGCTGATAACTGATAGCTGAGTAGGATGCAACAGCCACTAAAATCAGCACTATAAACTTACCACGTTTCAGCATTAATCAAATGACATCTTCCAAATCTTAAGGTGCGTACACATGGGGGCAATTATTACAAATATCGCTGGAAATATGGTCGCTGAGCGACCATATTGCCAGCGATGGGAGTGTGCACCAGCAAAAAATCGCAAAAATCCAGCAAAAATCGTTTTCAGCCCCTGAATGGTCGCTGGTCGGAGGAGCATGCTCCTCCGACCAGTGACTTCCACTGCCTCTTCTCCCGGCAATGTGACATTTTCATCTGCGACCATCTCTGGTCGCAGATGAAAATGAAACACTAAACAATACGATTGCTGAGCAATATGCTGCCAGTGATCATATTGCCCTGTATGTATGCACCTTAAGTATACCACTGCACAGTAAGGCTTCATAGGTTTCCGTGCACTTGTTTATTCCATACTTGCCTACTTTTGAAAACTAGTTTCAGGGAGATTATAGTTGGTGCTTGGTTGCCCCACTTAAGGGGCCGAGAGCACACCTGCACACTAGATATACAGTATACTTCCCTTATAACCTTAGGGAAAATATAGAAAGGAAACCAGATTTGAGTAAGAATATTGGATGGTGCTGTTCCCAACAGTAATGGGTTGAACATATTATGTAGAAGGAGAAAGGGACTGTTCTTTGGGACGCACACTTAGCGTGCGTCCCAAAGAACAGTCCCTTTCTCCTTCTACATAATAGATTATAGTAGGTAGCAGAATTTTTCACAGCGCCCCATTGGCATTGGGGGCGTGTCTAGTTCCATATATGGAGAGATTGTGAAAAGAGATTGTGAACGTTTGAGTTTGAAGAAACTCAGGCAGCCCGAGGTGTGCTCCCACCACCACCAGTGCTGTGCCTAAACACGTGCAAAGAGGGCAGCCGTACGAACGTTTGGACCCTCTCCCAAAGGAGAAAGGCCCCATGGTTCCCCTAACCCCCCTCAACCATAAGGCCGAGGAAGGAAAAAAGGGATCGGTGGGTCCTCTTCGCCGAAGCTCAGAGAGACCCGCGTTTCCTCCACCCCCGGAAGGGTTTTGGACGGTGGGTCCTCCGCACCCGAAGGTTTGGAGAGACCCGCTTAGGCTTCCCTCCGCCTTGCGGCTCGGGGTTGCCCTCGAGGGGACCGGGACTCTCCCCAAAAGGTGAAGAGTCCCAGCCACGTTTGGGGAACGGAAGGCCCGTTAGGGACAGCCGCACTACCCAAATCAAAAAAACGTGACAAACTAACGAAAAACGTGAAGTGCTCAAAAGTGCAAATCAAAGAAAGAAATAAAAAGAGGCCCTAGCCAGAAGGCCGGGGTGGGGGTGTGAACATGGCACCTAGAAGCATGGGTGTGTACTGCTACATCTGAGGGGAATCTTTTAAAATGACATGTAAACAAATGTAAATAAGCCCCAAAGCAGTTAGTGAGAGCTACAATAATTGCTAAAGTGCTGGGAAATGGTGCAGATGATTCAATGCAAATGTATCTATCTCTCATTCCTTTTTTCCCCCAATAATGTAACAGTAAAATGTGGGCTTGTTAAAAATGAAAGCGAGATTGGTAGACTAATGAGGGATATTGCTTTTTCAGGGAGTCCTGCACAATGCAGGAGGGTAGGCAACTATGGTTTATTCATTATCTAGCCCTGGTTACTTCTAACATGAGAACTGCACACCTGTCATAAATATAGAGCTGAAATGAACTTCTCAGTAGAACATTTTAAGTTTCATGCAGTAATGTATTTATCAAGGGTGTAAATGCAGGAGGCAATGGAAGGCGGTTGCCTCTGAGAACCAGTCCTTAGGCAGGCAACATACCTTCCCACATTGCTTAAGGTTCTGCATTATGTACCAATAAAAGTCAACCGTTGTAACCATTTAAAAGAGGAAATTATATTGGTAAATAAAAACTTTTTTTGTATGTGTTTTGCCACTTAATCTGTAAATGACAAACAGGTGGCGCTGTAACACCCATGGTGATACACTCTTGCCACAAGACAGCTTCACTGTTGCGAGGACAGGAAATCACGTGTTAGAAGGGACCACACCCGCCCATTATGCGCATCAGATCAAAAAGTTTAAGTTTAGGCTGTTTCCTCTTCCGCTCTACCTCCTGTTCTCTATAGTAGTGAGCATTTGCTCCTCCCAACCCGAAAACAAATAAAAACAAAAACGCAATTTGTATAAATAACCCAGGGGCGGTGCGCGCGTGTGAACTCCCAACGTGGTGGCGTGTATATGGCCTGGCGCGGTGACCAGTGTAACTAGTGTGAGATAAGCCCGCCACGTTCTCGCCTCAGGGACATATGTGACTTATTCCCGCGCCCGGTGAGGAGCAACGTCTCCCGCACACACGCATTGAGGCTGGGTGCCGCCATGTTTAGTGCGCAGCAGCTCTCTGAGGAATGCGCGCCAACTACTGCGGCACCCCAGTTCCCGTCACCTGCTGTGCTGCCCGTAGACGCCAGCGAGCACCCCGTGTCTGCCATTGTCTCCGCCGGACATGGTGCTGCTGGCCGCCTTGCACATTACCCACGGTGTGTGGGGCTTTTCCTCCCCTCCTCCCTCCATACTGGTAGCAGGCAGCTGCAGCACTTCCTCCCCTCACCCCTCCTCCATCCACCTCCTCCCCCCTTCTCCTCCTCCTTCTGCTGCTGCTCGCCGCCTCCTCCTCCAAACAACACGGCGGCGGCGCTTCTACATCACCCGACAACATGGAGGCCGTCAAAACGTTTAACAACGAGGTTTGTAGCCGCAGTTCCCCCTCTTCCTTCCCCCCTCTCTCTCTCTCTCTACCCTTACATGCACAGATACTGCTCGCCATCTGCAGCCGGGGCCCGGAGGTGACCGCCTCCTCCCTCCCCGCGCCCGGTCTCCTCTGCACTCTACTCGTGCACCGGACGAATTACCGACACTATAGGCGGCAACTGCTGTGAGTCACCCGCAGGGAGATCCGCCGCATCACGCCGCGCCGCAGGCTCTAGCGGCCTCTGCAGCGCAGACAGGCCCATTGTGGTGACCCCTATGTAGGCTGTCTGCAGAGCAGCAATCCTGCCTACAATATAGTATAGTAAAGGACAAGCCTGGTTCTATATCTATCGCACACACACAGAAATATAATCTGTAATTAGTTGGAAGTGATTTAGCAGTGAGGGACTAGGCAAGTCCCACACACTTTTCCTACATAACAGTGAACTTAAAGGGGTCAGCATAAGTGCTGGTTGGCTCTAGCATGGAGTAAAGGCCCACATGCACTGGGCAATTTTACCTGTAATTTGGGCTCTTTTTCTTGCGATTGCAGCAATCAATCACAGGAAAAGAACCAAATTGCAGGTGAATGATAACGTGTCCGATGCAATCAGAGCACTGATCTGGGCAGGCTTAACTGAGATTGCATGCAATATATCACATGCAAAAGGACCGGGCGGCTTAAGGGAGCATTGCGTGTGACTTTTACAATTTAGAAATTGCCATAATTTATGGGGGTCCTAATGGAGCCCACACACGCACCGTTGCCGGCTGTACGATGGGGTGCGCGCTCCCACGGCACCTCATCGTACAGTACAAAAAGTATGTGCTGCACATACTTTTTGTACTAGCTTTTTCTAGCACAGCATCGCATCTCATGCACATCGTATGCACAAGGCATACGATGCGATGCTATGTGTGCTAGTTAAGCCCACAACGCACGCCGGGATCGGTGCGTGTGTGGGCTCCATTAGGGTGGTTATAGCTAGGCATAAGGTAGCACAACGCTCACTGAATTCTGTTTGTTTCCATATAGTGCTGTGCACTAAAATTTGCGAGTTTGGGGTGAGATCGTGGTACGATGAGGATGAGTTGATATTTACATTTACCTTAATATTTACATTTATAAGATGGATCATGCTCTTTGTCAATATACAAACATTTCTATTCTGAAAATATATCCATAATAATGTTATCTTATGACTTGTATAGCATCACCAGGCCAGATTTGGTTTACAGTGTTCTACCCAGAAAATCTGTACAGCCTGGTGGCATCAAGAAGTAGTGGGTAGGGTCCTTCAAAATAATAAAATGTTTAAATCCTGACCATATTGATTTAAACTTGGGATTTTTGTATATGCATATATAATAATACGCTTATCTTTGTGGCGGCACTCCAAACGTGTGGTGGAATGAGGAATCAATTGAGAATAAGCCGGTGCCCTCTGAAGACAGCTTCTACACTGTCAGAATAGTGGCAGGCCGCACAGTTTCTTTAGTTCAGAATTTGTTGTGTGGGCTGCATCACATTAAATTAAGGCAGAATGCATCACCCTACAGTCTACTTCAGGGGTCCTCAAACTATTTTGCCCTGGGAACCCATTAAACAATAAAAATAATTACAGTACCCAGCAAGTTACCGCAGAAGGTCATCACATCACATGTGTAATCAGCAGACAGCACATGCATGGCAGCATTGGGGTAGGGATGACCATTGATGATTAGAAATCATCAATGGTTTATGGCCGATGTGGAATAGTTTTGACATCGATGGGGAGAACCAGATGGTTTCCCACCATCGATGTCAAGCTTAAACAAATAGTTTTGCTTTTTGACCAAGGTGCCAGGACACAGCATAGCTCCGCCCTTAACACCCGCGAAGCCCCACCCTCCTATTTTGATCAATCAGAGAACATGGATGAGCATCCACATGTAAAAACATCAATGGTCATCCATTGAATGGTTAGTTATACACTATCGATGGCCAGTTGCAATTTTGCCATCCATGGAAAAGGCAACGATGGCCATCCCTACATTAGGGAGGCACAAAATGATGGGAGGAGTCTACAATAACAGACAATTCAACAGATTTTTCAGACTCATTGGGGGAAATTTAATAGGATGGGATATTCAGAAAGTGAGAGATTTGGTAAGAAATCTCCAGTTTTTTAAAGAAGCAATCATTTACAGGGCAAAACCAGTTTGATTTTGCAGTGTAAATGATTGCCGCTTTAAAAAAACCTGGAGATTCCTTACCAAATCTCTCACTTTCTGAATCTCACCCATTGAATCACTGACTGAGATTAGAAAAGTCAGCAACATGGAGTCGGGACCCACTTTGGGGTTAGGACCCACAGATTGAGAACTGCCGGTCTACTTAGCAGTGGTGGTTGATGTTTAACATCAAGGACCAAAATTATGTTAAGGATTCTACCTTTAAGGCCCATACACACTGGGCGACTTTGGGTTATACCAGCAGATGAGCGGCGTTGAGGACGGTTTTGCATAGCACTGTGCTATGCAACGCCGTCCTCCCCCATCTGTCAGCGCCGGGCAGGGGGAAAGCCGCTCAGTGTGTATGCACTGAACGGCTTTCCCTGCAGCAATGCTGGACATCATCGCTGTCCCTACACGCTGGGCATAATCGCCCAGTGTGTATGGACCTTTAAGGCCACATGAGGAGATTTTCATTTCAAAAGACTTTGCCAAAAATCTCTGATATATCTGTCACCAAAGTAGTGTATACAAACTGAGCTATTTTCCCAAAGAGCAAGAGATTTTCAGGAGGTTAAAGACTTTGCTGAAAATATTTCATAAGTCCTATACACACTGGGCGACTTTGAGCTGAAAGGCGCTCAAAACAGCAAGTTGAGCGGCTTTCAGCTCAAAGCCCCGCTCCCGCATCATCGCCAGGAAAGCCGTTCATCTGCTGTTAGTGAGTGGCTTTGAGGAGTGGCTGACGGCGCCGGGCAGGGGTAAAGCGGCTCTGTGTATGCACTGAGCTGCTTTCCACCCAGCGTTGATAGCAAGCATTATAGAGATCATTGCTGTCCATACACACTGGGCATAATGGGCTGGGTTTTATTCAGAACTGATTGCTGGGCTGCGTGTATTCGAAGCCTAGCGACCTAGTAAACTCTGCCCGACCGGGCAAAATCCTGCCCATGTGCATGACTGATTTCATTTGCAGCCATGAACATAGGGAGATATCCATTTAGCTGCGCCAGCATTGTATATGTCACCGCCATAAAAAATATACATGTAAACATTACTGACCTGTGCCAGCAATGTATACGTTACCGGCCAGAGGAGTAGCTAGGTGACATGGTGCCCCAGAGCATCGGTATATGTCGGTGACCTCCCTAGTCACACAAAATGTAATGCCCAAATTCTCCAAGTGTGTATGGGCCTTAAGTATTGTTTAGCTGTTCATTAGTACTGTACTTATTTTGTATCTGCAAATATCTTTTTGCACAATATTCTTTATTTTATTGGATTAGTCAGATAACTAAAAATTACTTTTGTAGCTAAATTCTTGCACTGCAAAGGGAAAATATATGATGTAGACACTACCATAATTGGGCAGTATGCGGACAGCTGGGCATTGTAGTAATACATGGCAGAACTGCCTGCAGAATTTAATTCTCTTCTAAAAGGTCCATACACACTGGGCGACTATGCCCAGCGTGTATGGACAGCGATTATGTCAATCATTGCTGCGGGGAAAGCCGTTCAGTGCATACACACCTAGCTGCTTTCCCCCTGCCTGGCGCCGATGGAGGGGGGTGGCATTGCATAGCACAGAGCTATGCAAAGCCGTCCTCAATGCTGCTGTTTATCTGCTGGTATAACATCTGAGGTCATACACACTGGGTGGCTTTGAGCTGAAAGCCTCTCAAACCTGCTGTTTTGAGCGTCTTTCAGCTCAAAGTCGCCCAGTGTGTATGGGCCTTAAGTGACCTCAGTTTTCCTCAAATTTATTTAGAAGCGCCAGCATTTTAGGCAGGACAAACCAAATGATATGTTATGAAGCAGAAAGAGAAAATGCCTGATTAGTGTCTGGCTGTCATTATGGGCCTTATTCGGGCATTGCACACCATGGCGTCTATTAACGATTACCTGTCCCCAACTTGATTACTGTACCAAAGTTCTTCCCTTGTTTATATGTGTGTCTTAATGTGTAAGTACATAGGCACTCACTGTCAGCAGCCATAGTCTTTGATGGGTATTTAGAGACCCTTATCAAAACTTTCACTAGCCCTACGGTGCAGTTTTTCTATGCAGTTTCTCTATCCGTGTGTTGCTTCCTATGTCAGCTGTTGAAAGTCTGTGTACACAACCAGTGATGGGTCGGAACAGCAAAATGTAAACATTGTCCAATGTGTACACCCAATGTCGCTGACGATACGCCATCCTGCGTCTTCTGTACATGCAGGACGATGGAGGACATTGCTAGTGAGAGCTATGCTATGTAATGAAGCATGGCTTTTATACAGCACCACCTCCAAGCCACATGCGCGCGCACACACAAAGTTGCGCCTCACAGCCAGCATCAGCAAGTGTGTATGCATTGTATCCATATAAGAATCCAGTACTTCCAAACTCTAAAGCAAATTCAATGTTTTGAATTAAATATTTATCATATGTAGGAATTCTGTTGCAGCCCAACAAGGCATACCAATTTGATTTTCTATTGCACTGACTAGGAACCCTTGTCTTAATTTGACAATATAGCGGACATCAGGGCAGTAGAATAGACTATCCCCACATATCCGTGTAGTTATTTATGTGTTTAAAAGACAATAAAGGAAAATGATTGTGTGAAATATGGTGGCCCCAAGTGCATAAATGCTAGCATATGGAAAATAAGTGCTGGCTCCCAATTCTGGAACTCTTAGTCTGCATACTCATTAGACAATATATAGATCGAGATATCATTTTGATGTGCCTAAGAACAATAGATCAACAATATTGGCTAGTATGTACCCGCCTAAGAAATTATATGTATTGTAGACTGTTCTAATAATAACTGCAGAAAGCACTTTCGTTCTATATATCCTTGTCACCTAAACTATTGGTTCCTAAACTTTATTTCTGGTGTGATACACTGAAGAGCGAAATCAATTCTTGTGACATACATATACATTAAATTATCAGAGGTTCTGGCTCTCTCTATACCGTGTTTTGCACCTGGCAACCTCCTTCTGGAAGGGATGGCACCAGCAGAGAGGTCCAGAGTCAAGGTGGAAGGGGCAGCCGGTATCCTCCTTCTGGAAGGTGCAGCTCCAAGCAGTGATATACAGTGTTATGCAGCCGATTAGCTATACCGCGTCGATGCTGCATATGTATACAGTTGCTGGAGGCTTCGCAATGCCTTCAGTGGCCGTCTATATTCTTTTCTGAGCGGCAGGCTAAAATATCGGAGCTACGTAGGAATGTGCATAGTAAAATTGGACACGTTGAAAGAACTGAAATACACCTATTTTTAGATCATTGTGAATAAAATAAACATGTTGCAGAGACCTTAAATGAGCCAGTTGCTCAAGTGGTAACATGGAAGTTCCCTTTAAGATGGGATGTTGCCCAAAGCAATCACTTATGTAGGGTACACACCAGGACGACCCGCTCACGATGCACATCGCGGGGGGGGCACGACCCGCTCACGATGTGCACCATGAGCGGGTCCGATCCGATAGCGACCCGCACCTGGCTGTATGGTCGTCATTGAGATCCTACCTGCAGCAGGTAGGATCTCAATAACGACCGACCGACCCGCGGGACCGCGCATCGGTATCGGTCCACACCAGGACAGAAAAGGGCCCAATCACCACCCAATCTACATCCAATTGGTCGGAATTGGATCTAGATTGAGGGGATCGGGCCCTAGTCGTCCTGGTGTGTACCCAGCATTAGATTCAATCTACTATCTTCCAGATCTTCTTACTTAATTTCCCCCTTAGTGAGTCTATTTTACAGCCTATAAAATGAATCAAAGCCAGAGACTTTACTAATTAACTTCATGGCCATTACTGGTGTAAGTATTTGCCAGAGAAGCCTATGCAAAGTTGCATGCACTCATATCACTTGGTAAAGCAGGTTTGTCTTCTACATGTTGGATACAAGTCTTCACTGCAGCTTCCGGTGATTCAGAAGTAATCCAAACCATTTTGCACTTGATTTGTGGTAACAGGTGTAGACTGAATTCCCTGGATGTTATGGTCCAGAAAATACTCAACTTTCCTAGACTTGTGGTCAGGTGTATTGTGATAGAGAAGTGTACCATGAGCAGAGGTTCTAGAATGGCACCTGGAAATGTCTTCCAGCCCTTGCTGCATGCTTTGTTTGGCATACCATTCACTGCTGTGATTTCCACAAGAGGGTTTGAGAAGCCTTCATCAAAGCTGCCCAAAATGTTGAGGCACCAAATCACCTGATCCTCCTGCTTTTAAGTCAGCTGACGGGCCAGTGTGCAGAAACGTGCTTATTCCAAGCTTTTCTTTTAGTATCAATTGAATGAATCCAAATGAGATGGCAATCTCCTCTAAATAGGCCACAGTTACTCTGGCGTACATCTCATCTGTGATGGTGGACACAGGGGGCCGAAGCGCAGTCTTCTAGGATTGTACCCACTCAGAAATTCTGCAAACCACTTATAATACAGTTGTTCAGGTCAGTGCTTCCTCCCCAAAAAGAGTATTCAGTTGGTCAAAACTCTCCTGCTTTTGCAGACTACTATTCTAGCCCTAAAAGATCATAGCTCTCCAGTGGTCTCTGTTGAGCTCCATAATGATCTTCTGAAGGAAGTGAACATGCTGACTTTTTCGATGTTCAGTGCTGCTTAGAGTGTATACGGTTCTGTGCCCTGACATTTCACAAGAACTTTAGTCAGATTACACTCCACATTCAGGTAGTCAGATTGTGTCTACTCTACCTTTGCATTGCACACCACTCATCAGGGTTGGCTGGTTTAATCCATCTTCATTTTATTTTTTTTAAAACCACTCTGGTTTTTTTTTTTATGTTGTATAGGCAGGGTGAATTTACTTTTATATTATACAAGGTGTATTGACTATTCTACTAAACAAAAAATATATATATATTTTGTTCGAAATGTTTAATGCCCAGTACCACCATTTTGTGCGTGTGTCTGCTTTTCTGAAATTAACTTTTTGTATTCAGATTTATTAAATTAGTAACAAGTAGGACTAATGCTTAACATTAACTTGTTATTTTAAATTTAATCTATATCTGAGTGAACTTTGTATAAGTTTTTAATTTATCTACATCAGGGCTCAACAAGCCCCGGGCGCCAGATCGCCAAGGCAAACCGATTCTGCTTCCTGGTGTCCAGATTTTTGTGAGGAGGAAGCAGAACCTGGTCATGGCCGGGTGCATGGCAGAGCAGGTACAGTACGCCGCAGCTATATGTCAGCTAGAGCCGACATCGCAGTACTGCAGCCGCAGCAGCCCGGCCTCCCCAGCACGCAGCAGCAGCAGCTCCGACTGGTTCACCCATGTACCCAGCTGCATGCGCTGTCAGAGCCCGGTCTCCCCCGCACACAGAAGCAGCTCCAGCTCCTCCTCTGGGGGGATATGCACCATATGTACCCGGCTGCCGCTGTCAGAGCCCGGCCTCCCCCGGACACAGAAGCAGCAGCTCCTGGTGTAACTGGCCGCTGCCACTAACCCCCAGCTGCTTCCAGACTATGGCATGGCAGCAAGCAGTTTAACCCCTTGGCAGAACATGGTAACCCCTGGCACAGCATGTTAACCTTATTGGCAATAAGCAGGTTAATCCCTGGTAGACCATGGTAACCCCATAGAAACGAGCATATTAACCCCTGGCAGAGCATATTAACCCCTGGCACAGCATGTTAACCCCATTGGCAATGAGCAAGTTAACCCCTGGCAGACCATGGTAACCCCATAGCAACAAGCATATTGACCCCTGGCAGAGCATCTTAACCCCATTGGAAATGATTATGTTAACCCCTGGCGTCAAGCATGAAACCCATAGCAATCAGCATGTAGGTATAAGCGGAACTTATCTGGCATAATATGTAGTTACGGCATGTGGTATTATATGTGATGAGCATTACGATGTTTGGTGTAATGGTTATTATGGGGCGTGGTATATGTAATGCCCGTTTTTTTGGGGAAAGCACCTTAGGTGCGCACTGTCCCTATTAGTTTATCTGGCTCCTAGATTTTAAAGAAATTTGTCGAGCCCTGATCTACATATATTTAGATGTATAGTCAAACAGCAAAGAGAAAGGAGGACTCAGGTGTTGCGGTGTATTCAGTTGTAATAGTAAAGTGTAAAAATCAAGGACTAATAACTTTGGATTGTCAATGTTAGAAGAAAATTAAACATGGTCTATCAAGGTTTTTAAATACAAAGCAGTGTTAATATAGTAAGCTGGGTTCAGCTTACCCCCCCAATCCCCTCTCAATGTAATTTAGAAAACTTTTTTTTTTTTACAAAAATTGTTTTCATAGAATGACATTGCTGTCCATTTTGGTACCACTATTCACTCTGCTGTCCATTTTGGTACCACTATTCACTCTTCTGATATTCTAGGTACACAGCACATGTATTTTTACACTTAAGTTTAATAATGTCATAGAAATGTTTGCCAGGTACCTACCTCCACTACCGCTGTGCTTCGCACACTTTGCCATTCCCATTCGAAGTCCACATGGATGGGATAGTATGAAAAAGATTTAAGAAACGAAGGTGAAAAACTCCCCAAAATGTCACATCTTATTGCAAAGGTGGTATCCTCCTATCTCAGTTCCATGATTGAAGTCATTGAGCTCTTCAGCCCATTTTGTATCACAAATGGAGCCCGCATGTGTAGGTGCTTGGTTTTATACTCCTGTTGTAACAGGTCTGATTGAAACACATGAATTCATTAATTATCAGGAATGGCCAAAAACATTTGTCCAAATGGTGTATGTAAACATAGCCATCCAGATACCATACATTCTGTATGGTCAACCCTATACATGTTTTGAATATAACAAGGACATAATTTAATTGTAAAATTAAGGGTTTATTGCAGTGGCAAAAAAGTCTCATTAAAACTACACACACATATGGGCCTAATTCATGTATGTATGCAGTGCTAATACTTTCACAATGGAGCGATAATCAGCAGACTGTGCCATGATCACACAGCCCATGTTCCAAGGTACGTTTTGTTATCGTTCTCTCATTTTATAAGCAGAACGATTGACAAAAAGGTATTGTATGGAGGAGCACCAGCAAAAATGGCAGTTTTTGAGGCATGTGTCTGCCTTCAGCTTCGATTATGTAGGCAGAAAACATGGTGCCAGCATTGCTTAGACCATCTGCATAGCCGTAAGTCAACCTTAGTAGTCCATGTTCCTCAAGATTGTGTTGGTGCCGTGCACGAGTACGCAATTCTGGAGGAAACTATGATGGCTCTAGTGCAAGCATGTCCAAACTGTGGCCCTCCAGCTGTTGTGAAACTAGTCTCATATAAGTCCCGTCATGCATTGCCACAGTTTTGCTATTGGAATGCTAAAACTATGGCAAGGCATGCTGGGATGTGTAGTTTCACAACAGCTGGAGGGCCATAGTTTGGACATGCCTTCTCTATTGGGTGTCTTACTGGTCGGTAACTTCACTTACGGTGATTAGCAGTTCTGTAAACTAGAATAAAACACAGCTACCTATGCATTTGTGTACATACATGAATTTGGCCCTATTTCCAATAAAACATTCAGCTAATTTTATGTATGGCACTTACTGCATGTATCCATGGTTTAGCAGGTTGGATGTGTACATTTTCTCTAGTCTACACAGTGAAGTTCACTTTTACTTAATGGAGTGGACTAGATTTTCTGTATTGAGCATAGTCATACGGTAGCAAACCTCTTTGTGTCCTGATCAGAAATGGGGATACGTAAGATGCTAAAGGCTGGGGTCAATTGCATACAATTTACCACCCGGGGAAAAGTGTGGTATCCTCGGGGTTTGGGCGCAGTGCTGTTCGAGTACAGCCCCTTTTCCTCTTGTGGTAAATGACCTGCTACCACACATTAACTCATGGATTAACATAAGTAATACAGTAAATAACACACTGCCCACTATCATTGCAATGTGCCAAACTACATGTAGCTTTTTTGTTGTAGGACAGTATTGTAGGAAACTAATGCAGATTAATTTGGCGCCACATATTTTGGTAGAACAAGAGGCAAACTTAAAAATGTGTAAAAGTTTGTGTCTAATCTAATCTGTCATTTTTTCCAGGGTCGACATCAGGGTATAGAAGTGCCCCTATATCGATCTCTAGTCAGGTTTGAATATTTCATGAGAAACCTGTAACTTAAATGAATTCTGCATGTCATGTTTTGTTAAGAACTCACTGTACATTGCTACTTGATGTTTTGTCATCAATGACTCCAAAGGGTTTTGTAACAGCTGAATGTGGTGCTTTACAGTCAGTTGTTTAATATTTTAGCTGGCTGTCGGAAAAGTGTGTGTAGGATTAGTTGTGTGATGATTTCTTTGTGCTGCTTCTAAGATTATGTGACTTATTGTGGATAGTTTTTTTTAGGGTGAGTCTAAATGTATGTAACTTGTTGATGCAATTTTGAGATACTATTAAAAATACAGATGATTTGGCTTGCTGCAGGTGCAAGAAACTTGCTGATAAGGAATGATGTAAGGGAGCAGCTAGATTTAGATGCTTTATGTAGTGTGGTTTTTCTGGTCCGAGGGCTTGTTCATGCATATGTGCTTGTAATTCTAATGCATTAAAACTCTCAAAAAGAATTTAACATTTAAGAACTCGGTATTTCTCATGTTATTGTTCACTTGCTAGAAAATTTGTTTTTTATTTGGGAAAAATACACCAGATAAAGGGACAAATTCAATTAGCCTGGGCATTTAACACTGGCTTGTAGTTCCCTATTTATTTACTGACTTAATGCAGATTTTTATTCGCACTCTATTGAGGTACGGACAGGAATTTGTTGTAAGTAGTGTTTCCAGGGCTTACCACGGCTTTATTGAGCAAGTACTGTAGCTCTGGGCACTAAACACAGAATCCGTTGCTTATCACGTGAGAAAACTTGCTTCTAATTGAATAGCCTAATGCTAGCCACACATCAGACCAACTTTCCTCCAACCATCCAACTAGTTTCTTGGATCTATAAAAAAAAATGGTACTGGATGGGAGCAAATGTAATATTTACTTCAGAAATTTTCTCCCAAAATGTGGAAAAGGGCAAAAACTGTCCCTCAGACATGGTACTGTAATTGAACCTATTTGATTTAAACAATTTGACTGAATGTTTTTGTCTATTTTCCTGGGTTTGTGAGCACATTTCTGATTGTCCTTTGCTCCCATCCAGTCCATGGTTGGAGGAAAGTTGGTTTGATGTATGACCAGCATTAAGTGCTAAACCAGAAGACTGCAGCCATCCAGTAAAAACTTTAGTATCTATAAAAATTAAGATTCAGGGTTTTTTTGTTTTTTTTCAATCTGTGTTTTAGGATTTTATAGGTTTTACAAATTTCAGTTTAGGATTTTATGCCTTATATGAAAAAACAAAATCATGCAACCTGTTATCTTTGAAACCCTGCTCATTTATTACAGATGTGCAGTACTAAAATGAAAAAAAAAAAAAAATGGAGTGATAAAATGGAGAGTGATAAACAGTCAGCGAATCAGCTCCTAACTGTTATGTAACATACTGTTTGAAAAATGTCAGTCAGGGGCTGATTGGATGGTTGTTTATCATTCTCCATTTTATCACTTTTTGAAGCTTAGTGCATCTGGCCCTAGTATCACTTGCCCCTACCCAACCCAGTGTGCCAGCCACTGAAAAGTAGCATGCTTTTACGTAAAGGGGCGTGTCTAAGCGTCCTGACCCCATGTTTATGTTATTCCCGGGGTCTGGGACATGTGGGCTACCCCCGGAGATTGCCTTACCTGCAGCGCTGTCTCCTAGTGTGACAGGAGCCATAAATAGAAAGAGTAACTGCATGGATTTTAAAGGTGCATGGTGCTATAATCTTATTATATATCTATATATCTTATTGGTTGCTGAAGACTCAAAAGAGATAATTTTAGGTAGTAACACCTGGATTAGGTCATTTTAGGTCCTGTAGAAATTGAGAATGTTATTCCCTAGTACTGGGGCAGCCAACTCCAGTCCTCGAGAGCTACCAACAGTTAAGGTGCGTACACATGGGCATTTATCGCTGGCAATATGGTCGCTGAGTGACCATATTGCCAGCGATTGGAGTGTGCACCGGCGATATATTGCCGGGTGCGCGCTCCCGTTTTTAGCCCACTTATGATCGCTGGTTCCCTCTGCGGCTCCCCCGGCAGAGTTTCCCTTTCATCAGCGACCATCTCTGGTCGCTGATGAAAAGGAGACACTGAGCAATATATCGCCCCAGTGTGTACACAGCTTAAATGTTTTCCAGATCTCACAGAATCACAAGTGAAGTATTTAGCTCCACCTGTGGATCTTTTAAAATGTGTTAGTGAGTAATGAGTGCACCTGTGCAGCATCTAGGTTGTCTGGAAAAAAAGAACTGTTGGTAGCTCTCGAGGACTGGAATTGACTACCACTGCCCTAGTACATTAAACTTAAAAGGAAATTAAGGTTTGGGGTTGAATATGAACAGATAAAAATAGGTTAGAACCGAAGAATCCTGGGCTTACATTTTACTGTAATGCATGTGAACATGCTCTCAGGATGTTGTAAAGTACAACCTTTACCTATCATGTATATAGAC
The DNA here is from genome assembly GCF_055691185.1 of Crinia signifera. Taxonomy (NCBI): domain Eukaryota; kingdom Metazoa; phylum Chordata; class Amphibia; order Anura; family Myobatrachidae; genus Crinia; species Crinia signifera. The sequence goes on from NC_139219.1 coordinate 102,076,970, forward strand.
TGTTTTATGTCATTATTCCAAAGCTGAAATTCTATTTATTTTTTATACTTTCTGGTACGGGGCATGCACGTGATGCGATTCTGGCTATGCCATTTCCCGATTTTGGCTACAAACACATGCAGTTTTGACTCTGTAATTTGATGGCCAAATACACTGCATGCGAAAGTCAAAATGACCTTGCCTGTACATTCTATTTTTCCTTGCAATACTGACCTCACAGAGCTGTGCATCGGTATTGCAAGTAGGGTAACACTGTGCGATGTTGGCTACCGCCATGTGACTTGCACCTTAGGGCACTAAAACTATGGCAAAACATGCTGTAATGTGTAGTTCCACAGCAACTTTAGTGCCACAGGTTGTATACCCCTGAATTGTACTGCATGAAAATAACTAGTTTGTTTTGTAATTTAGAGCATTCAGTGGAATTTTAGGACTGTTTTGAAAACCTGCTTCACTGTAATCACCTCACAGGCACCACCCGCCCACTTTCATTAATCACCTTACAGCACTCCCCCCACCCCACTATCAATAAGCACCTGGCAGCACACACCACACCATTGCTTTATTAGACACTTGCTTGTCCCAGGCACTTGCTCACTTTTCATTACTCCCAACCTCCTTCATAGGACTTGCCCTCTCTTATTCCGCCATTCCTGGCAATATCAACTACAGAAGTTCTGCAGGCAGTTGGTAATTGTCATTTCAAAACAGATACACATTAAACACTATTTATAGAGCGCTAAAGCTCCCCCTTTTACTGATTGACACACTTCCAAGCTGTACTAGAAGCTATACTGTACTAGAAGCTTGAATGTCATGGTGTTATTGGTGACGACTCCGGGCTATAACCATACAGAACAATAAATGAAAATCTATTTTGGTGTTTAAAAACTTATTTTAGTAACACAATACTTTTGTTAAAAAAGTTTCAGTTATTAAAAAGGACGTTGTTTCCGTGCCCCTCTGTCAATAGGGGCCCAGAAAATTATGCTTTGTTAGTTTCACAGTAGATTCGACCCTGACTGAAGTACATATACTTGAATTTTCTGGTGATAGAAATCTAGTATTACCGCTGGGATACAGGGCACAGGGGTACTGCGTTTTGTGGAAGAAAGAGCGTGGCAGGCTGGTAAGGGGGCATGGCCCTGTCGATGCCGCTACTGGGTGGTGCTGGTTTTCCCACCAAGCTGTTCCTTTAATGCGAATAGATGCCATGCACGTGAGCATGACAACTATTCATGCAGCCCCAATAATGGAAAGAGCATGCTGTTTTAGCTGCTAAAGGGGCAGGGCACATTTTTCCCTTTTAATGTTCGAACCTAGCCTGAACAATATAAATCTTCACCTGATAAACGTATTATTTGCTTTTCTTCCTTTTTGTCCAGATTACTTACATAGAGGCAGATGTATTAAGCCTAGAGAAGAGATAAACTGGACATAAAGTGAAAGGAAATAGGACCAGCCCATTAACTGTCATTTTCAAACACTTTTAATTGGATGGGGCTTTATCTCCTTTCACTTTATCTCCAGTGAATCTCTTTGCCAGGCTTAATACATCTGCCCCATAGTGTGGTTGTAGAGGTGGGAGAATGGAAGCATAGATATTGCTGTGATCAGTCAAGTTTCATTATACAACATACATCCACACAGGCGTTGTATTAAAAACTCCATGTTGCTGTTGTATTTATGGATTGAAATGCAATCTCAAACACATTTGAGATTACCAAAGTATTTTGGTTTTCTTTCTGTAACAAAGTCCAGCAGAGACGCATTCGTCAATGATTGTCTTTCACAGAGGTGTGAATGGAAAGGTCTACAGTGTGTAGTCGACATATTTAAAAGGTCAACATGCGGTTTCATGCTTTTGTGGCAATGCTTGCTATGCTTCGGGCATGGAGACTCGCTGCGCTCGGCACACTTGATTGTTCCCAATTGGAGTCCATGTGGATGTTAAAGTATGAAAAAGTCCAAAAGTAATTAGAAAAAACACAGTGACCTTTTGCTAAAGTCGATCTTATGCATTTTGACCTTTTGTCAATGTTGAACTATTGTATGTCCACCTAGACCAGGGGTAGCCAACTCCAGTCCTCGAGAGCTACAGTTACTGTTTTCCAGGTTTCCTCACAGAATAAAAGTAAATTATTTAGCTCCACCTGTGGATCATTTATAATGTGTCAGTCAGTTATGAGTGCACCTGTGCCCCAACTAGGTGATCTACTAAAGGTGAACTGTTGGTAACTCTGGAGTTGGCTACCACGGACCTAGACACTGGATATCTATCGTTAGAAAGCACTTTCCCTGGTCCCTAACAATGTACAACACTGTGGACTTCACTTAAACTATTTTCCAGGTTTTTACACATTTTCAGAGTTTGCCTCAATCGGTCAGTCACCTTTTCTTTCCCCGTCCCCTGGCTTAGGTGGTATGGTAGTCTGCATAAAGATGTAGAAAGTAACTTCCATTCACTGCATTTCAGGTTTATATTATAGTAGTGGAGATCTATGATGTTAGCCAGTAATGACAATAAGGAACATTTTTATATCAAAATTCTTGTGTGCCAGAGTACTATACAGTAGTCAGTACAAACATTATTTTTCTTTACTTAAGTAAATCCCTATATCATTTGGGTACTTGTTTCCTAGAACGGCCACAATCGTGAGTGATCGTGGCTCTTAATTAAGGGACACGATCCTCACGATGTGGCCGATTTTTTACAATTTTTTCACTTTGATTGACAGAAATCGGGTCAATCGGTCGGTCGCGACCAATTAAAATCGGCCGCGATGCGACCGACCGATTGACCCGATTTTTCCATAGACTTCAATGTTAAAAAATCTTTTAACATTGAAATCGGTTGGTCTTGTGCCATTATAATGGCACAAGATGAGATGGACTTGATTAAGTCCATCTCACATAGGGAAAAATGATAAAAAAGGTGAAATGGGCCAATATGACCCATTTCACATTTTTTATGTGCCCGCCATGACCCCACGATAGACGTGAACCCGAAGCGTGGCGAGCGCAGCGAGCCCGCGAGGGGCGGCGGTGCGCGTCCTCCGACCTTTTCATTCCCCTACTATCCACTAGGGCGTGGAGTGAGAATATAATAGTGTGGCGAGCGCAGCGAGCCACCGAGCCCGAAGCGTGGCGAGCGGACGCGTATACCTGTGAAGTGAGACGCGTCCCCTCGCGGGGCTCGCTGCGCTCGCCACGCTTCGGGCTCGGTGGCTCGCTGCGCTCGCCACACTATTATATTCTCACTCCACGCCCTAGTGGATAGTAGGGGAATGAAAAGGTCGGAGGACGCGCACCGCCGCCCCTCGCGGGCTCGCTGCGCTCGCCACGCTTCGGGTTCACGTCTATCGTGGGGTCTAGCACACTTATTAACATTTGGGGGGGCAATTTAAACAAATCTGGTGTAAAAAAAAAAAAAATCGGGTGAAAAATCGGCAGATCGGATCGGTCGCATCGTATGCGACCAAATCGCATGCGATGCGACCGATCCGATTTTTTATCTTACGACCACAACGATCTAAATCGTTGTGGCCGTTCTAGGAAACAAGTACCATCATTTGTAATGAGATTGGTAATTCAACTTGGTAAATTGGCTAGCTATGATCAGAGCATTTGTTTCAGGGTTTATTTTAGAAACATAACTCCTATCCCATTTAAAACCGTTTTAGATATCTACTCCTTAGTACAAAGTATTTTACATGTTTTGTTTGTAATTTAATTGTTTCAAGTGTTTAAATCCGATAGCTTTTGGCAATATGATAGACAGAACTGATTTATGTGAGTTAAGTTCTATATCTAGAGAAATGACTAACCTAGGTTAGTGTAGAGCAGGGCTCGACAAATCCCTGGGGCCAGGTCGCCATGGCGACCAGATTCTGCTTCCTGGCAACCAGATTTTTTTGCAGGGAGGGAGAAAGCAGAATCTAGTCGTGGGCGGTGCCTGACTCCCCTTCTCCCCCTCCTGCCTGAGCAGCGGCAGCGCTGCCCTCACCCTCTTCTCCCTCACTAACCAGCACGGCCGGACTCCCCTTCTCACCCCCCCTGACTGAGCAGCGGCAGTGCTGCCCTCTCCCCCTCCGTCCTCACTAACCACCGTTGCCCGGACTCCCCTTCTCCCCCCCCCCTGACTGAGCAGCATCAGCGCTGCCCTCTCCCCCTCCGTCCTCACTAACCACCGCTGCCCGTACTCCCCTTCTCCCCCCCCCCGACTGAGCAGCGGCAGCGCTGCCCTCTCCCCCTCAGTCCTCACTAGCCAGTGCTGCCCGCTCCCCCTCAGTCCTCACTAGCCAGTGCTGCCCGCTCCCCCTCAGTCCTCACTAGCCAGCGCTGCCCGCTCCCCCTTCTCCCTCACTTACCAAAGTGGAGCGGCAGCGCTGCCCGCTCCCTCAGTTAAGGCTCTCAAGCCACATATACATTCAATTAAAAAGGACAGCTGCAGGAGGGTTCAAGGAGGTGCACAGACAGTGGCGGATTATACACGGGTCCCCCCTCCCCTTGTATAATATGATGGGGTCCTGGGCTGGTTAATGAACCTGGGGGCACATGTGTATAGGCATGGACTGGATGTGAACTATGTGAGCAGGTCTGCAGTTGGATGCTGTAGGATTTGGAATTTGACCACCTGAGGATTGGACAAGCACGTATCCATCCTTAGTGCAGTGAAGAGGCAAACAGGTGACTTCTCCTGTGGCACGAGGGTCCTTTCTGCTTTACTGTCAGCTCAGGTTGGTAGAGCATATATAAGCTGGGCATACACTTTTCTGATCACACCCGATCAGCAGAGCATTATCCCCCTAGCCTGACCTCTTGTCAACCGCCTGCGAGCGCACATTACATAATACAAAAGTACATAAGATGAGACCTCTCGATCTCGAAGGCTGCAGGAACTTTTTTAAGCAGTTTATTGGCCAGCAGTAACTAGGTAATGGGACATAGGATTGTACCCAGCTTACTTGTAGCTGGGGGGGGGGGGGGGGGGGGGAAGGAGAGGGAGAGGGAGGAGAGAGACAAATTTACTTTGGCTCCTAAACTTTTGTCGTGGCTCCTAGATTTTAGAAAGATTTGTCAAGCCCTGGTGTAGAGCACTTGTTCGGAGTTGTTTTGTCAAAAAGCTGCTGCTTTAGGGAGTAGTCAGCTCCCAAATAGGTAAAAATAGAAATGGACAGGAGGAAGCAGCGCTGATTTTTACCAATCAATATGTAATTAATTTAATAACAATTTGACATGTTAAAAAACACAAAAATGAAACAATATATAAAAACTATTGAAATGGACCCAATTCTATAGTCACCAAATTGGAGAGTGATTTGTCCTGCTCTGATCTCAGTGGATGAATATGATGGAGTACATATTGGCCACTTTATGGTGTTAGGATGGACTCAACCGATGGCACAGTTGGAATAAGCTGGATCGGGAGTCCTCACTGCTGCTAGTGACAGGTATCCATATTATGAATGGCAAGAGACTTCCGGGGATAAATGCGGTCCGATCAGATGTATCAGCAGGTGGGACAAGTCCTTGCCTTGACAAAGCAGTCTGTAGCACTGCGAAACGCGTTTGTGCCTGCCCCCTGGACCCAATTCATTTTTACAAGGAGACACATTTCTACACCAAAGGACTTGTCCCACCTGCTGATACATCTGATCGGACCGCATTTATCCTCGGAAGTCTCTTGCCATTCACAATATGGATACCTGTCACTCTCCAATTTGGTGACTATAGAATTGGGTCTATTTCAATAGTTTTTATATATTGTTTCATTTTTGTGTTTTTTATTGTTGTGTATTTTAACATGTCAAATTGTTATTAAATTAATTACATATTGATTGGTAAAAATCAGCGCTGCTTCCTCCTGTCCAAGTTCTATATCTACTCTTCGAGTGTAGACAAGGTGTCGAATTTTTTTTTTTAAATGACAAGATAATTGCATAAAAATGTAGTTTGCCTAAGGCTTGGTTTCACACTGTGATATGTTGTTGGTATATTTAACGTATTGCATGTACCCATCCTTAAGGCCCATCACAGGGGGGCGATTTTGAGCTGAAAGCCCCTTAAAACACCAACTTTGAGTGGCTTTCAGTTTAAAGCCGCCCAGTGTGTATGGCCTGGCGATGAGCGGTGATGCGCGCTCCCGCATCATCGCTGGGAAAGCCGATCATCTGCTGGTATTACCGGGCAGGGGGAAAGCCGCTCAATGTGTGAATGCACTGAGCGGCTTTCCCCCCAGCGATGATAGCGATCATCGCTGTCCGTACACCCTGGGCATAATCGCCCAGTGTGTATGGACCTTTAGACCAATTAAAAGATCTATACAGATAAAGCATTACCGTACTTATCCCAACATAAGCAATGTTTGGGAAGAACAGTAAATAACAAGGTAATTTTATACTTTAGAATTTGTTGATCATTTCTGCTTTGCATTCTTCTAATTTTCTATGCAGTGGGTCTCTATGCATTTAATTCAGTTTGCATATATTTAGTAAATGTGTTTCATTTTATGAGTAATCTAGGTAATGTTAAGAAGCCATGAAAAAGCTAATTAGTAGCAATAGCGTTGATTGCTGCTTTAGAACCGTGGTTCCCAAACTTGGTCCTCGAGTACCCCCAACAGTTCAGGTTTTCCAGGTCTCCACACAGAATCACAAGTGAATTAATAATTGAATAAGGACACCTGCCAGGTGACCTAGAAAACATGAACATGGGGGTATTTGAAGACCGACTTTGGGAACCACTGGTTTAAAACCAAATGAGTGACTTTATAATAACAAATAGGACTACTTTTGATTTAGTGTAGTAGAGTTTTGTAGTAACATTTGTTTAGACTTTTTAGCAATAAGTATATTGCCATGTATTTTTATGATCCTTTCATTTCTTTGTGTTGCTTTATATTCTGCTATAATCATCCTGCTTATAACTGTATAACTATAGGAGGCAATTCAATTGGCAGCCCAGCCACAAAATGCCATTTCGGAACAGTAGATCACTACGGCAACATTGTACATTTTTCCTTACACCCATAGAGGTACTCCAGAAAAGTAGTTATGATGAGCCTACTGCAATATGGAGATTTGTGTACAGCTGTAGATTATGGGATGTTCTGCAGCAATATTGCCACTGCAATCAGTAATATAGCAAGGGGAAAATGAATGTATGTTCTTTGTGATGGTTACATCATTTGATTCATATGTACATTGGACATTAAACAGGTATCTGAGAAGAACGTCTGTATGTATAGGCTGACCTAACCAGCCTCACTGGCACTGATTCATCGTTAGGAGTAACTTTGTACCTTCATAGTGAACTAAGGTGCAGAGTGTACTCGAAGCACCACAGGAGAAAGCGACACCCAAATCAGGGAAGAGGAACAGCACAGGTTTTGAAAGATGCAGGGTGCTAGAATAAACATTATGTGTAAACCATTTTATTTATTTATTTTCATTTTTTTCATTTTTTTTTTGCACTGATTTTATTTGGATATCTGGAGAGACAATTACATAAGGCATTATATCAATGATACAGTTTGCACATCATGCAGAGTTATGGGTGTACAGGAGCATGCTCCAGTGACCATTAGGGAGTACACACAGGAGCACGCAGGCGATTTATCACCAGCAGCACTCCAAGTCACTGGCAATATGGTCGCTCAGCGACCATATTCCCAGCGATTTTAGCCAATATCGCCCCCGTGTGTACACACCTTAAGTATAGAATTACATTTGCAGCTTTTAAAGTAAAGTCCAGGAGATGGATAGATGCGGTCTTGCAGTTTGATATAATCCATGAGGGAAGAGATAAGAGTATGCTCTTTGAGCAGACATAAGCATCTCTGGAAGATAATTCTGTGATTGTTCAGTATCCATATATATTATTTTTGGTACTTGTTTAGTTTCACGGCAGCACTTCCCTGCGTATAGAATCGTATGCAAATCGCACGCGTTTTGCATACGATATCACATACGATTTGATATGCGATTTAGCACACGCCCACTATCCACGTCAGTCCAAAGTGTGGAGAGCGGACGCGGTACACGTCCTCCCGACCTGTTCATACCCCCACTATCCACGTCGGCGTGGAGTTAATTTTACTTGATATGTATTCCACGTCCCCTCGCTGCGCTCGCCATCCTTGGGGGATCGGTTTCCGAGGCACCTCACGCCTCGCCACGCTTCGGGCACAATTATCTAGTAAGTGTTTGGGAAACTGAATAAAACATGTGAACTGTATAGAACCAATCCTTGTGTCATAATCTAGAAGTAATTTGGTTGTCAGAGGGCGTAGTCTAGAAGGTAAAGATAGATCAAATAGTTGTAAGGATATAGATACAAAGTATGGAATTGCCTCTTTATGTTACAGCCCCCAAGAGGCACGTAAGTGATAACTGAATAAATGTATTGGGCAGTCAAAAGGATTGGAAGTAAGTGTAAAATGGTTTGAGTCGCCATAGATTGAGAAGTGACATTTCAAAAGTTATCAAAGCTGATAGAGAGATCGCTGAGTGAGATGTACTTAAATGAATCACTGGTTTCTGATGTAGCTCACGTGAAGCTGACATAAATGGCAGCCTCATGTTGTGGTGTATCATCTGTGTCGTTAGAAATGCAGGTGTTATTTCCAGGGTTATACTGAAACGGTCAATCCCACTGCTTATAACAGAAGAGGATTCAGAGATGATCTTCCCAATAGTGGGTATAGATTCACAAGAAACTGGGACCTCACTGTGGATCATGTCATTAGGGTCATCAGTTTTGGGGACATTCTGTAGTAGAGGGACTGTTCCCATATCGCTAGACTTATTAGGTAAAGAGATCTGTATACAGTCAAGGGTAAACAATATACGGTTTAGTTTATCTTCCAAGTATGGAATTAGCAATAGTGAGTCTACTGCGGTCAATTTGGTGGTATCAGCAATGATGTTAGACATTATGAAAGTATGAGGAGCGACAAGATATACAGTATTTCAATACAATAATCTGAAAACACTTGCTTTAAAATAGTGGTAGTAGGTGAGAAAGTTCCACAGCTCCCCCGTGAATGGCTTCAATCAGCTAGGGGTGGCTTTCAGTGACACGCCTGCGCTGTAAGTAGCGGGTTTATAATGTTCCTTTTGCAAATGCAGAGCCGTCCGCTGACACCACACCAGCAGAGGTCCAGTAGTCACACCAGCCGCCAACCCCCTCCCCCCCCCCCCCAGTCACGACACCAGTGTCCGTAGGGGTTCAATCTGTGTGTTGCCCTCTACGAGGTCAAGAGATCTCCCGGACGTGCAGGAGGGATGCTCCGGCAATCACGGTAGGGAGGTAAAGCTGTTCGTCTGCGCAAAGTGGAGTCAGGCTTCTCCCGAGGATGCTCTGCAGCGGCAGAGGCAAGCAGCGTAGCGGCCCTGTAGTTAGCAGTTTGCGTGTGCAGGGTCAGGTGGCTGACAGCGCCAGCATCCCCACGGTAGCGCAGCGGTCACTGCTGACAGCGTGTCTGAGAGAGCAGCCAGGAGGTCTTCAGCGGCGCTACACCGGGGCTTGGCAAACAACTTCTGCAAGTCTTGGTTAACTTCTCTCAGCTCCTATCTTCACAGTAAATACCTTGTTAGAAGGGTCAAGCTATCCTCCATCCAAATATGATAGACTTTTTTCTTTTGGGGGTTGAAAGGAGGATGTTGGCAAGGAAGATGGAGAGTAGGTTAAAATGCGGCCATCGTGATGCTCTGCCCACCGGAAGTTATTTACAGTTTCTAATCTAGTGCAGCAGATTCCGTTGCGCTTTAAGGTGCCCAAACACTAGAAAGATCTGCGATCGTAAGATGTGCGCATAAATTAGCCTTGAAATCTTTTTTCCGTCCTGGACAAAAGATTTCAGGCAAGCGCACATCTTTACCAAAGATTTTTCTTAAGATCCCGTGTGCGTTCCTATGGATCTTTTGTTAAATCTTCTGATCTTTTGTGCAGCACGTAAGATCAGAAGATTCAGCTAAAGATCTTTATTTATCGGAAATTGGCCAATCGGCCCAAAAATCGTTCTAGTGTGTGGGCACCTTTACAATAGTAGACAGTGATAAAACAAACTGGTTAACAACAGACAGACTTGGAGGTAGGAGATCCCTGCTGGAAGCTTACAATCTAAAGGGATATAGGAGGGAAACACAGGCACCAGTAATAGAATAGCAGTCCCACCAAGTTGCAAGTCCAGAAGAAAATCTATATAATACATAAGTGCCTCAGAGGGTTATGCATGTAGAACTAAAGGTGCCCACACACTAGAAAGATCTGCGATCATAAGATGTGCGCATAAATTAGCCTTCAAATCTTTTGCCTGTCCTGGACAAAAGATTTTAGGCAAGCGCACATCTTTACCAAAGATTTGTTTTAAGATCCCAGTTGCGTTCCTATGGATCTTTTATTAAATCTTCTGATCTTTCATGCAGCACGTAAGATCAGAAGATTTAGCAAAAGATCCACGGGAGCGCGCATCGGACCGAAATCGGCCGATTTTCGACCGATAATCGGTAAACATCTGACGATATATCGGCTGATTTATCGGAATCCGTCAATCGGCCAAAAAAAACGTTCTAGTGTATGGGCATTAACAATGACAAATGGAACAGTCCAATGTCCTTTATTCATGTCTTTTAACTGAGTGCATATTTTATTGTGATTTTATATCAAATTGCTTATTGTTTTTTGGATTGTAATCTATATGTCTATTAATTGTTAGAATAAAATAAAGTTTATTTTATGTGATACCCAATTGATCATAGTATCTGCATACTGCTAAATTGCAGTCACTTTGAGCGCTCCACCACCTTCCTTCTTTTTTCCTCTTGTTTGAAACTATTGGGACTGACCATCCCTAGGTGTGAGCAGCTGGCTCAATAACTCACCCCATAAGCGCTTGTACCTCTCACTTCGGTGAAAAACTGTTTTCATGTGGCTACGTTAGTTTAATGTGTGTCTATACGCGGTATCTAATAGTCTGAAATGCTGGTTTTCAGGTATTGTTAATGGTTTCTTTTTACTGGATAGAGATATATTAAATTGTAATTTGTTCGTAAGTTACATATACCATATGTATTAACCATTTTTATAATTCACAGTATAATATTCTAATTTATTCCCATACACAAATGTAGCAAAACCTAAATGTTTTTTCAAGAAAACTTCTGTCGATATGTATGGTCATATTGCAAAAGCACTAACAGGCCCCAACTGATGGCTCCAATGAACTGGCCGCATTGGCTGTACAGCTGTATTGTTACGCAACTTGCATTTTGCCAGCTTTATCCAGTAACCCTCCTGCTATAGTTGCTATAAGCTGATTTATTGGTTTTACATTTAGCTTCTCTGCACTAGTGTGGAAGAGCTTTTAAATATAGCTGTATGAGATTTTATTATGTAACCTATTTAAATATGTGCAATTGCAAGTTGACAAAAATGTCCTGGCGGATCAAAGTTATAGAAATGTAATAGTTTTAAGTCTGCAACGGTTAGCTTTGAATGCGTTACATTGCTTAACAAAATCTAATAGCAATAGTAACTAGAAAATGCACTAATAGAGCATACACACGGTGAGATATGCAATATTTTTTCCCAACATGGCTCTAACTGTGCGGAGTCTATATATTCTCGCCGTTTTAGCGTGAGTTTCCTTTCGGGTATTCCGGTCTCCTCCCACAATCCAAAAATATACTGATAGGCTAACCCTAGAAATTCTGTGTGTACATGTGGTATGGAATATAGATTGTAAGCTCCACTGGGGCAGGGACTGATGTGAATGTTCAGATATTCTCTGTAAAGCGCTGCGGAATATGAAAAATATTTTTCTATTCGATTTTGCTTTTAGAAGCAAAATCGAATAGAAATCGAATGTTTTTTTTTTTTTACATTCGATGCAGATTCAATCCCAATGCGCGCTTCCGTGTAGTGTAAAACTATTCGTGGAAATCTAATAGTAGATAGTGCAAATCTAATGTGTTCACTGCAGCATTCGATTTGATGTCTATCTCCTGCCTTAAGTCAGTGTTGATCTAATAGCAAATCAAATGGAATATCGAATAGAAAATAGTGGAAATCGAAAAGGAGTAGAAAAAACTACAGAGCAGGTTGAATAGTCAATATCTAATAGAAAAAGGAATTGAACCGTGTGTACGCACCTAAAGGTTACCAGACTACATTGGGGATCCCAGCCATCTTGAGTCCCATTGTGCCAAATTAGTGTACCGCTTTGCTCACCATGCTTTGGGCACTGTATAATGTTCCCTGTCGGTGTCCACATGAATGGTAATACATGTAAAAGTTCAAAATCACCTTATGTTGACCTTTTGCGTGTGTCAATCTTATCCAGTCTCTAGTTCTGGGTACATTCTTGCATTGTCCTTTTTGTGCAAATGAGTTTAGCCTTCCCATGACTTCCTTCCCAAATGTGACAAACCTCTTTATATCCATTGCAATCTGCAAATATGGAATAAAGAGTATTGGTGTAGTTAACAAATAAGTGTGTGTATTTTCACCATTTCCCTGAGAACAATACTGTACCCTGTTTTCTGTTCATTTGTTAAAGTCACGTCGATCTAATGTTTGGGTCAACCTATTGACCAGGTGTCGATCTATGATTGTTGACCTATAGTTTCTAATTTCTGTCAGCCCAATGACCCATACTTGTGACCAGCAACTACTTCTCACACTTAAGCCCCCCCATACACGGTCCGTTAATCTGATCCGTTGTGTGCTTAAACAGCACATATCGGATCGCATCCCTAGTGCATGCAGTGTGCATGCACTGCGATCCGATGTGTAGCTAGTACAAAAAGTATGTGCAGCACATAATTTTTGTACCGTACTATGTGATGCGCGGGAGCGCGCATCGCATAGTACAGAACGGAGCCGGACACAACGGACCGTGTATGGGTTCCATTACATTGCACAGACACTGACACTAGGGAGGCCAATCTCGGGATTGAAAAACTGTCATTTTTGGGATCGGCCTCCTGATATGGTAATATGTAAGGGGAATGTGTTGGCTGGGGTGACCAATGCAGCAGCTCATTACCTGTAGACTGCGGGCAGTCGGGCCCTGTGCAAAGCACCAGGCAGGGGAGGAGGCGCAGAGTCTCCGGGCAGACGTGTCAGCGGGGAGACGAGGTGACCAGTACACAGCAGCGGTCGGGGTAGGAGGCGCAGAGTTTTCAGGCAGATACGCCAGCAGGGGAGAAAAAGAGATGACCTGTACACAACAGAGGACGTTAAGTGGACTCCAATCGGCAAGCATGGTGGCAGGGGAGGAGGCCAGGCGAATGCGGAGGAGTCAGGCGAGTGCATGACTGCGCAGCATGACCTCGAACATCACACTGCGCAGCCAGAAATCCTTGTTGCTGGGCAGCGCCTGAGCCATCTACTGCTGGTGCACAGGTGAAAGGGATCAAATGCACATGCGCCATTCAATCCCGGGATTGGAGACACCAATCCTGGGATTCAATTCCCGGACAAAAAATGTCCTAAATCCATTGTGGGCGGACACAGGGCTGGAGAAGTGGAAAGGCCACAGTTTTATGGCTGTCCCAATGAATACGTTGGACGTTCCCCTGGGAATGTAGGCAGGACGATGCTCGCCCCCTTTTCAGCCATGTCTAAAATAAGTCCGTTTAGACTGACTTTTATTTCCGAAGGGGAGAGAAATCCATTTGATGGTAGGCTACCAGCAAATGAATTCTCTCACTCCTCCGGCTGCATAAGAGATATGGTCATTGGGTCGACAAGCATTAGGTGGACACCACTAGGTCGACATAGGTTAGGTGGACAGGGTCATTATGTGCCGACAGGCGGTATTTCATGCCCTACCATCCACTAGAGCGTGGGGGAGAATAAAATAGTGTGCTCGAAACATGGCGAACGCAGTAAGAGGACATAGTGGTACGTTTCGGTGTCCATGTTGACACGACATGTGCCTACAGGCGGTATTTCATGCCCTATCATCCACTACGGCATGGTGGGAGAATAAAATCTCCGTCCGCCGTTCACAGCAGCTCCAGGCACCCCCGTTTGCACGGCAGCCCCCGCTCCCCTTATCCCTCCCCCCGCTATATATATATTCATGGAGCAGGGAAGAAAAGCCATTCGCAGCCCACCACCAGCATCCGCATCTCCCCTGTCTGCGGCGGCTCCCGCTCCCCAGCCCGCAGGGCAGCAGCACAGAAATCCTACTGGCCACCAATGTAAATTTACAGGATATTAGCCACAGTAGCCTGTAATATATACATTGCTGGTACATGCCAGCAATGTATATATTACTGGTTCCCTTGCCCACCAGTGTCTATTGATTAGCTAGCAATATATACATTGCTGGCACATGCCAGCAATGTATATATTACTTGCCCACCAATGTCTATAGATTTGCCGGCAAAGTATACATTGCTGGCACACGCCAGCAATGTATATATTACTGGTCCTCCTGCCCACCAATGTCTATTGATTAGCTGGCAATATATACATTGCAGACACACGCCAGGAATGTATATATTACTGGTCCCCCTGCCCACCAATGTGTATTGATTAGCTGGTAATATATACATTCCTAGCACATGCCAGCAATGTATATATTTGCACCACTGGCCACCAATGTTTCTAAATAGTATATAAGGCGTTAACATATGGCTAGCACTGTATACGTTACCACCTCCCCTGCCCAACAATGTAAGTTATGTTATGGGTGTAACGTATACATTGCTGGTCTGTTCCAGCAATATATGCGGTACTGCCACCAATGCTGAACGCCTGTGTTCGCTGGCCAGTTGGATGTTTTGGGGAGTGCCACTGCCATTTTCTGGTCATCAGCACCCTCGTATGAACAAGTCTTTTTTTTTTTCATGAAAAAAATGTACCTTTTCATGTGTTGATAATTGACATGTTGACGTATTGCTTGTGTTCAATTTTTCTCAGTGTAGTCCTAGACCATGTCGACCTATCGACCAGATCCAGTATTCCAGTCGTCAGGGTGTCAGTGTGCAGTATACCAAGTCCAGCATTCTGACTGCCTTTAAAACATCAGCACCCAAACTTCGAATGAATCAGGATGCTGACAGCTGGCACCCTGACTTGTAAGTATATGTATGGGGGCTAGGGTCAGGATCGGCGAAGAGGGGGTTAGGTTTTATCAAGTGGGTGACTTAGACTTCGGGAAGGATAGTGATACCCCTTTCACACCAGCATAAATTCCCGGGTTGAGTCCGGGAACAACCTGGTACTACCTCTGGTGTGAAAGGTACCCGGGACAAATTACCAGGCTAATTTGCTGGCAATCCAACCCTGCTAGGTAGCAGGGTTGTTCCCGGGTTCAACCCGGGGACCTGGCTGGTGTGAATGGGTCAGGGTATATTTACCCGGGTCTGCGGTGTCCTGTCGAGTGGGGAATTGACGCAGGCGGCGGGTGCAAATGATGGGACAACCAGTGGATGATGATGACGCGGCAGTGAGGGCGCCTGAGAGCTGCGTCATCTTCATCTGATGCCTGTTCCGTCATTTGCGCCGCCGCCTGTGTGGATCCCCGGCCTGTGCAGAGGACCAGCAACCGGGGTGAGTATTCTCCCCACCTCCTGCACACCTCTGCCGCCATCCTGCCGACTGCCCGCCTCCTCACCACCTCCTGTCGGCCTCCTTCCCGCCCCCTTCACACACCAGAAAATGCAGGGACTTTTCTGGTGTGAATGGGTCCAAATCCGGGAATGTCCCTGCTTGTCCCGGGAACTGAATTCCCGGGTTTGTCCCTGCATTTCTGGTGTGAAAGGGGTATGAGGTACTTAAGCCGTCCGAGAACCTTCCGCATTGGCAGGTCAGATACAATGTATCCTGTGCGACTTATCTATAGTGCAGCATTCCGATCTTCAGGCTCTGATGGGAGTACCGCACATCGCATCGGACCTGATGTCAAACCCATGCATTTGGTCACTTTTCATCCGATTTATCGGCAAAATCAGATGACACGTAACCAAATCGCTGGAGATTCGCCCTAGTGTATGGGCAACTTTTGCAAGGGGGTGTTAGGGTTAGGTAGTGGGGTGCATGGGTTAGTTTCAGGCACTAGTTGGGAGGGTTAGAGTAAAGGTGCCCATACACATTACATTTATTGTATACAATATCGCATCTCATCGCATCTCGGTTTTGCGATGAGATCTAGATCTGTGCTGCACATACTTTTTGTACTAGATCTCATCTTATCGCAAAACCGAGATGCGATATTGTATACAATAATTGTAACATATATGGGCACCTTCAGGCTACTGCAAGGGAAGGTTAGGATGAGGAGAGTAGGGAGAGAAGGTTAAGATACTTTGCTACTGTCGAGATACTCCATTTTGGGATGCCAGTGTCCCTCTTGACCGCCGACATACTGAGCACCGTGATCACGTATGTATTGTTACTGCATTAGTGATTTCCAAAAAACACAAGGTCTGCTGTCCAAAAAAACACAAGAGCTGCTGTTGGCCATCTTAATGTGTGTACACACTTGTACACTTTAGACTATGTATACAATTTAGACTATATAGTGCAGATCTGCACTATAGTCTATGCAGCCAAGACTTTCTGGCTGCGATACGGGAGCGCGCATCGGGATCGCAAGGGTTAAAACCCATACAATCTGCATGAGATGCAGATGAGATTTTGACTATATAGTCAAAATCTCATGCACATTGTACAAGTGTGTACACACCATTAGTTATTTATCAAATATTGGTTTATTCAGTGGTACAGTTTTTTTTATGTTGGATCTATGCACTGTATCTGACCTTTACATTTTTGACAGCTTTCCAAAAGCTTTAAAAGTAGGCTTGTTTATAAAAGTTTACCACACCTGTTTGTGTGGCTAAGCAGCTCTGTAAACATAAGTTAGCTGTAAAGGAATGGTAAAACAAAGTGCTGTGGTTCCATGTAGAATGTTGCAAGTAGCTGAGGCCCTTTCCCGAGCTGGTCTTCTTGCAGCTGGAAGGGCAGCCCGTGTGCATTGGCGCGGGCAGGCAGCAGTGTGAAGCTGCTCATACTTATATGTCTAGCCGCCTGAGATCTGCTGTATAAACTGCTGTGGTGATTATTGCTGAACCAACAATTTTAAACCCCTGTGTTTATATGTGAGCTTTTATTACTAGTAAAGTTTTTTTTTTTGATTGATATATGTGTGTGTGTGTGTGTATGTATGTATGTATGTACTAGGTGATTCATTGCGCCCTACGGGTGCTCTTCACACCGGCGTAAGGGGCTACGCCCCTTAATTTGTGAACATTTGTATTGTGAGAAATATGGTTAGAATTGTATGAAAGATGCCCTGTATTGCAGCTTCTGCCAGTGGGTGAGGGTCCAGCGTGGCAGCACAGGAGTACCGGACGGTGGCCCTGAGTCAGTGTCTCCTCCTACTGGGTGGGAGTTAGGGTGCATGAGAGCAGGAGGCTGGGTTGTAAAGCATGATAGGGGAATGTGGGCAACACAGGGTGAGGGAGTCCCCACTGGCGGAAGTTACAGGGCAGGAGAACAGGAGGCAGGGCAGTGATATAGGTGTGTGGGCATGAGGGGTAATAAAGGATTTTGGCTGTTGCGGAGTAGGGATAGGCATTGGTGCAGACACCATCGATGGTTGGCATTGATGGCGATTTTGCACCCTGCCATCGATAGTAGTAACATATTACTTGGATAACCATCGATTGTTGTAGCTATCGATGGTCATCCATTATATCTGACTGAATAGGCCGTGGGTCAATCAGAACTTGGTGGGCTAAAAAAATTTGAAACTTGATCGGTTCTCCTTTGCCATCGTTGTAGGGAATTCATCTTGTCCTCCCACATTGATGGCAAAAGTATTCAACATCGGCCATAAACCATCGATTATTTGAAATCATTGATGGTCGATGGGCATCCCTAGAACTGAAGGAGGGTGGGGGACAGTATGCAGCTCCCGGCAGTGGGTGAGCATCTCCTCCCACTGGGAGGGATTGAGCGTGCATGAGAGCAGGAGGCTGTATAATAGTGGTATGTGGGCAAGACATTGATAAAAGTTGTGGCGCTGGTGCAGAGGGCAGTGGGGAAACCTGCAGTGTGGCAGCCAGGGCCGGATTTCCCACCTTGGGGCGGTACCTGCTTGTGGTGGTACAGGATCCCCCATTGTCACGGGGGTACGTGAAATGCGGGAGCGGGGTCGCGGTGGTCCGCTGGGGGGTGGAATTGCCGAAAGGGGGTCAGGGGGGTCTGCAAATTGCGGGAGGGGGGGTGGTGTGCGGGCATCAGCGATTAGCGGGAGGGGGCGGGGGTCTGCAAATCGTGGGAGGGGGCGCTGGGGGGGGCTTGAATCGTG